>NW_024117496.1:0-14263 GCF_003073215.2 Triticum urartu | reverse complement strand
CCGCCACCCCTTCCCTCCCCCTTTCATAATTTGCCCCCCCTGAGAATGACAGGTGGGGCCCGGGCCCGCCCGTCATTGAGACAATGGGTGGCAAATTGTGAAAGGGGGAAGTAAGGGGTGGCAAATTATCAAATCGCCCGGGATTATTTGGTGTAATGGTTAATAGTCATGATCATTCTAATTTGGGGACAAATGATAGTCCAAAACACAAGATTGAACAAAGTTAAGGAGTATTTTCGTAGCATGGAGGCGTGCTTTTGTTTGATAGGATGAAACTAGAGAAAGGTCTTGCTTTCACTGTATTTATAGAAGCTGAACTCATACATTCCACCGCCCACTTTGATAATAATAGAATACTTGGAAAAGGGGGGCATAGGACAGTCTACAAAGGGATAACAAACAATAACATGCATGTTGCAATTAAAAGATGGCATTAGTTGACGAGAGGCAAAAGAAGGAATTTGGCCAAGAGATGCTCATTTTGTCCCAAATCAACCACAAGAACATTGTTAAGCTCTTTGGCTGCTGCCTTGAGGTAGAAATTCCAATTCTAGTATATGAGTTTGTTCAAAGTGGTACACTATTTGAGCTTATCCATGGCAAGAACCAAGCGCTGCAAATCTCCTTCAGGACCCTCTTAAGAATTGCTCACGAAGCAAACGAAAAGACTCAGCTTCCTGCATTCCTATGCATCTCCCCCAATTATTCATGGCGAAGTGAAAACTTCCAACATCCTTCTTGATGATAACTGCATGGCCAAAGTACCGGACTTTGGAGCCTCCACACTAGCCCCATCTGACAAAGAGCAGTTTGTCACTATGGTTCAGGGTACTTGTGGATATCTTGATCTTGAATACAAGCAAGTTAATTGACAAAAGGATTATTGTCGGTGACTTTCATATCCGCTACAAAAGAGAACAATCTATATGCAATGCTGGCGAGCAACGTGAAAGGCCAAGAAAGCATGGCATTGTTGAGAGGAATTGCGGACCTGGATAAGAAATGCCGAGATATGTGTGATGGCCTTCCATGAAAGAGGTCGCCAATGAGCTCAAAAGATTGAGGAAGCTTTCAATACATCCTTGGGTAGGGCGTACGGTAGACATTACAATATACATTACCAGAATGAGCAGCGACCTAGATTTTCAGAGTTCGTCAAGAATTCGAGATCATGCTCGCTTGGTTACTAAGGGATTGAGGGGCCAGGAAGAAATATATAGGGACGGTGGCCAAGAGAGCGCAGGATAGAATGATCAGTCAAAATCTGACTTTCCCCTATTCGAGGCAAACTTCTATGTGCAACAAGCAACCAGAATGCGCCTACATTGATCAGATCAGAATGTAGGTTTCGGTGGAACAGATACAGACATGGTAATGCAACTTTTAATCAATAATAATAAAAGACTTAGAAATGCTGCTACATGCATCCTAATTTCAGGCTTTGCTGAGCTAGGCCAAGTTTCAGTATTGTCGACTAGATTGCGAGTGAACCAACCAGCGGGGTGTCAT
This sequence comes from Triticum urartu, assembly GCF_003073215.2. Taxonomy (NCBI): domain Eukaryota; kingdom Viridiplantae; phylum Streptophyta; class Magnoliopsida; order Poales; family Poaceae; genus Triticum; species Triticum urartu. The sequence continues at coordinate 12,754 of NW_024117496.1, read as the reverse complement.
CATCAAAAGCAGATAAGAGGAATCCATTGGCATCATGACAATCAGATCTTATACAGTAGGAATACAGTAGGAATATTCCCTAGGGAGTTCAGCGAGGAAGGCCTCTGATCGGCGGGGCCACAATACCTTACAAAAAACAGACAGTCCATATATATAGCTGGCAGACAATATCCGGGCAGCACGCAGAAACATCTCATGGCATAGCAGCGGCATGAGCACACACGGGGTTCTGAATGAACCAATTAGAATCCCTTATAAATGACTTACAAAAGCAGATGAATATATACGTACAACAGAGGTCTGCGATGATGCTGATATACATGGTCTTTGAATGCCCGAGCTGTAATGAGATATACTCCTCATTTTTTTTCCCCTGTCCGTTGCTGCATTTACATGCAGATGCAGTTTTTCCTCTTTTGGCTTTCCTTGGAGAAGTTTCAGAAACAAACAAACAGGAGCTGTAATAACGAACGAAGGATGTAAAACCTGTCAAGTTTCATTCTCAGTAATGGACCAACTGGGGGCTGTGGCCCTTTTGCTCTAAAACCCCAGATGAACAAGTAAAGTACCCTCCACAACCACAAGGCTGGCTAGCTTCTCCCAGTTCTTCCCACAAAAAAATAAAAATAAAAATCCTAGTTCAGCATGGAGAAATTAGACGGCCATTGGTTTGAAGACTGAGCTGTGTTGTCATCCATTCCATGGGCGCCAGGATTGGTAGGTATTGATCATGGCGTCAAGGGTTCCTTTCCTCTGGCAGAACCGTCAATGACATCTTAATCTCTTTCTGAATCACAACAATAATCATGGCAGGTAATGGAGTAGAACAACTACTTGAGAGTCAGTCAAGTCAGCTACTTGAGAGTTCTCCCGCCAACAAAATATGGTCCTTAGTATCCCAGCGAGAGCTTGGTCTGAAAGAAACTGCTCCTTGGAATTGGTCGCTTCCTTGAGCTCTGCCTCATTTTTTCGCACTGCGAAATTGATCTTGCCTGAGATTCAGCAAGTCCAGAGCAGCCATGTAAGCCTGCACACATGATTGACCAAGTCATGGGGATGTGAGCTTCATGTTAGGCACGATGAAAACAGATAACGGAACCAGTAATAAGTTGCATTCAGTCATTCATTCCAAGTCTGTTGTGCAGCCAACAGACTGCACGTAGTTCAATGCATGGAGTGAAGCACCACTTGAAAAAGAAGTACGGAGTAGGATGCAAATTCAATTTTCTAAATGTTCAGAAGATTAGCTACAACTAAGACTGCATCTTCATCTAAAAACATAAAATTCGATGAACTTTCTGCCCTTGGAAGACTGTGTAGAAAGGAAAAAAAATTTAAAAAAAAAAAGAAGGCTCCAGCAGGCCGTTTACCTCCTCTGCAGCCTCTGGAACCAACTCCAGCACCGAATGAGTAGAGCAAGTATATAGCCATAGGGAGCAAAGACGACCAACGATTTTGTACAACAGCTCAGCGCAGTACGACTTTGGGGATGTGACCAATCTTGTGGGCACCCTCCCCTTGGCACCTCTCAATCAATATTGGACATCTAACAATTATGAGAACTTTCAAAGCAGAGAGACTCCGTATGCTTTCAGGCAAAGATGTCAGGTTGGGGCAACCTCCGATGGAAAGTTCTTCTAGGCAAGTCAACTGTCCCAACCATTCCGGTAATATCTCTAGGCCTTTGCACTCCACCAACGCCAATTTTGTAAGAGCTGTGAGGTTCTTCATACTTTCAGGCAAAGATGTCAGATTGGGGCAATCTGCAATGATAAGTTCTTCTAGAGCCAGCCTAGAAGGATGAATGGAAGACGAGAGCTTCCCAAATCCTTGTTCTGGCAAAACTGTCTCACTGTTGCTCAAAAACCAATTCATACTTCTTGGGGGATATGGTAGGAACTTCAAATTTGGGCAGTCCTTTACAACCAAAAGATGCAAATTAGGGATTAGAAACTCTTTGTTTTCTTCACTTGACTCTGTTGTCAACCATTCCACCAAATTCTCCATCGACGCCAAGTCCAGAACTCTTAGTTGCATACAAGGTCCGCCCTCTCCATAGAATTCCTTACCAATTTTCCTAATGTTGGGACAGTTCCTCAGACACAAACTTCTTAAATTTGGGAGTGCGCCAAACGGAGGAAGACAATCACATGCTTCCAAACCATCAAGAGTCAGTTCGCTGAGAAAAGGGAGGTAGGACGAGATGTGAAACATCCAGTTAGGGAAATCTTTGCCCCTATACCCAACCAGCCAAAAGTTTTCAAGAGTCCGAGGAGGTACGAGCCTTTCCAGCACAGATTTACCACTTGATATATAAGACATCCACTTAGGGATCCAACCAAGTTTTAGTACTCGGATATCTGATTTATCACGCAGTTTGACCCTGTCTGCATCTTCCGGATCCCAGACTTTCTCAAGGCCTGCAAGTATCAGCTCTGAACAAGTCAATCCCACAAGATCCACTATACTGCTACATCCTCTACTCTCTATCTCATGTACATTATGATGTACCATGCCCACAAGATTTAGACGCTTTTTAATGGCTTTAACCTTTTCAAGCAAATTAGAAGGTCCACTGTCGACCACAAACTGGGTGAGACTAGTCATGTCACCAATGCTATCAGGGCAGTCATCCATATAGAGAAGGCCATTCATGTGCAATATTTGAAGCTTAAGGTCACCAAATGAGGAGGGGAGCTCGCTGAGCCTCAGACAGTATGACAAATGAAGATACCTAAGCTTAAACAACTTGCATAGCGACTCAGGCAATTGTCGGAGCTTAGCACAACTTGTTAGGTTTAAATATTCAAGCTCGAAGAGGTGATCAAAACATTCAGGGAGTTCTTCGAGGTTATGACAGTCTGAAAGATCTAGATATTTCAAATTATTAAGTTGGCAAAATGATCCTGGCAACATTGAAACCTTGTAGCAACCAGAGAGGTCCACGAACTCAAGTTTCTGAAGAAGGCGAAAATTAATTTGTAGGTTTTCAAGTTCATGACAACTTGATAGGTTCAGATGCTCTAAGCACGGAAAGCTAACATTGCCAGGTAGTTTTGTGAGCTTGGAACAACCTGACATGTTTAAGAGCGAGAGCTTAGGCAGGTTGCCGAATTCATTGGGGAGCTGCTGAAGAGCACAACAATTTGACATGTCTAGATGATGTAAGCATTTAAGCTTACAGATTGATTCAGGCAACTCTTGGAGTATAGAGCACCCAGATAGATTGAGGAAAAATAGTTGAGTGAGATCCCCTAGTGATGCAGGCATCTTACTGAGGCTGCTACTGCCAGATAGGTCCAAATAGCAAAGTTTGCTGAGGCGACAAATACTGTCTGGAAAGGTTTCAAGCATGGAATTGGAGAGAATAAGAGTTTCCATGTTTTGAAGTACATGAAAATTCTTAGGAAGTGATTTTATTGGCAAACCCGCGGCATCAATATACCTAATTAGCTTCAATTGATTAATGGAAGATGGCAGCACCACGCCACTTGGAGCAGGTTGACCTTTAGCTGAATGTCCACTTAGGTCCAAGACACGTATGAACTTGGATCGGGAAAATGCCTTTTTCGGGAGTTGCAGCCCCCCTAAATCCCGAAAGTGAAGGGATCTAAGCTTGCCTGGAATATATTTGAAAATCTCAGGATCATTCTTGAAGTTGGTTAACTGTGCATGTCGGCAGTAACGAGCTCTGTTCCAGCTGGTGCTTTTGGTAGCATCCAGGTCAACCAATTCATCAGCAGCAATAATTGATGCCAGATCATGCACCAAATCATGCATGACCAGTTTTGGAGGAACTCTGAAATGCAATGGACTTGGACTAACCTGCAGGGGTAAGTACTATCAATTTAGTATTGCAAAGATAAATGTAAAACCCCTTGACAATAGGAGATGATCTAGTAAAATTGCAGCTTCCTCTAAATCCACGGAGCCCTTATATAGAACAACTATCCTAACCACTTTTTTTACTACAACCCATGGATTTTCATAAATTGTTTGTATGGCATTCAAACTAGGATAACTAGCAAAGCATGTAAAGCTAATAAAGCGTATGATGTACACGAGGAATTTTCATACATATTTGTTTACATATGTTTTGCGAATTTTTCAAATTTCTCTGGATGCTGAGTTTCACTTGTTTAGTTCATGAAGTACATAACCTGGACTGATGAGGCGACAAGGTTTATGCTTGACTGTTGTTTCAACCTTCATTGCAACTTTCAAGTTCAAGAAACAATGCCACTTGCAACGCACTGACGCTCTAAATGGCAGGTTTTATCTTGGAGCGACTCAAAACCAAGTGGATAGACTATATGGATCAGACTTGGGCGTATGGCTAAGTATTATGTCTTAGATGGTATCGAATGATCTGATAATGGTTGGTTAGTATGTGAACTTGATTTCGTCACTCTGATGAATTTTATGTATCGAACAATATTTGGGCTATTTAATGTATGGATTGAACCATGTCAATGTGAAGTTCTGGGAAGGCTTGCTTACACATGTATTTATATCATGTATTATATGTGAGTGTTAGTTTACACCTATGTGTTTTTTATTGGCTGGCATGCAAATTCTGAATTACGGAACCAAACCAAACACAAGCCAATCAAAGTTGCCAAATGTTTGGCAAGACATTTGGCTTGAAACCAAATGGAATTCAATGGTTTTGCCAAAAAAAAAAAGGCAAGTGCCCTAATGATGTGGCTCAATCCAAACAGCCAATAATTAGTGGGGCTAGATGCGACTCAATCCAAACACACCCTAATGATGTGGGTTGCCCAGCGGACAACCTAGAAGAATCTGGACAGGAGGGCCATGGGCGGCGTTTAGGGACTAGTGCTTCACCACCAAATGTGCTGCAATTTTCGTTGTTTCTATAATTTGTGCACGAACTTTAGCACGAAACTGTTGTGTTACAAATGTGAAGCCTATCTTATAAAATTATTAAATTAGTATATATACATGTAGGGGGGTTGCACCTTTCTTTTCCAAAACAGAGAGTGGCTGGTTGCAAAAGGAATGCCACAAATGCACATAATTTGGTGAACTCCAACTAGGATTGTATCATCGATATGTCATACTGGGGATCTAAAATATATATAGTATATCTGATTCAAAATCAATGAGAACTAAATTATTAATAAATTGATCAAAATTAGATTCTAATTTCATGGCATATAATCGAGATATTAGATCCAGGAGTCGAAGGGCAAGAAAGAATCTAAAACTAAAGATATATTAACCCAACATAATCAAAACAACAGACCTACTGTATTAAAGTACAAAACTGAACTTATCAGTACTAATAATAAATTTAAATTTAGAAATGGTTATATTAAATCATTAACATAAATTAAAAATCAAAATGCAGGGCCTAATTTAGAACCTATGAAAGTGTGTTCTTATCTATAAATAAAGTTCAAAAAACATAATGGCAAAAATGAACCAGCCATAGTCAAAACTAACCGAAGCAGATCCTGGAATCCGAAGAAAGGACATGCCTAAAAGATACTTGATGCACCTTTGACCATCGTGCCTTGAACTGATGTACCCAAGTGCATTCCATTGCTGGATTATATGATTGATGTGCATGACAAAGCCCTTGGGGAAGGCTGCCAAGTACGTGAAACACATCTTGAATTCTATCTTCATGTAGTAATAGCTCACCATTAGCCTCTCTAATGCTTCTTCCTGATGTCCTTCTCTCAAACCCAAATCAACCTTGGTGTCTCTTATATCTTCCCATGCACCCACGGTCCTTAGCTCCGACATTACCTGCCCAAGAGCATTTGCCACGAGCGGTAAACCCCCACACTTGCCTGCAATCTGCTTTCCAATTTCTTCTAGGCCACTGTGGTCATCATCAGATCCAAATGCCCTTTGCTTGATTAATTCCCAACAACCACCAGGTTCTAAAACACCCAAATCGATTATGTCAGACTCAGGAACCGGGCAAATTTTCCTCTGATTTGCAAGAAAACCAGTGCGCAATTGTTGCACTACACTTCGGCTTCGGGTAGTTACTATAATACTGCTACCCTTGCGGCCATGTTGTAACATATCCTTCAACCTTTCAAGATTATTTCCATCTTCTTCCCAGAGATCATCCAGAACAATCAAGTATCTTCTGGTAGCAAGTTCCTTTTTCAGATGAAACTGCAAATCGGAGTTGTCAAGGTTGATGGTGCTATTCATCATTCTTTTCAGGATGGCACCCCCAATTTTGTGCAAATCAAACTGTTTGGACACATTAACCCAGATTGCGACATCAAAGACACTGACCCTCTTGTCTGCAAGAACTGATTCAGCCAGTGTCGTCTTGCCTATGCCACCAAGGCCAACAACTGGAATGATGGAGATATCCTGCTGGTTAGTTTCTTCAGTTGTGAGTAGCAGGCTGATTATCTTCTCCTTCTCGATGCCCCTCCCCACCATTCCAGTTTTCACGCCATCACCGTAGTGGACTGCAGGAATTTCATTGTTTCTGCTCTCTTCTCCCCTTGCTTGTTGAGGCACAAGATTAAGCCTCCTTCTGCCCTCCTTTTCAACTTCGTCTATCTTCATCATCACCTTCTTCATCTTGTGGGGCATGGTTATTCGCTGCAGGAGTTGATTGTTGCTGGAAAACCATAAGCTGACCTGCAAAAAGGGGAAAATTGAAGTCGGTAAGCACAACTTTTTTCAGATCAGTTTCAGACTCTCATGCACCGCAGGAGCAGCCAGAGAAGAAGGATGGACACGGACGTTAGTTACAAAATAAGGGGATAAAGATGGGCTATGGCATAACCAGACGCACAAGGACATTTGCTCCAAACACGATAATCAAAGAATCAATGTCTTTTTAGATAAGAAGAGTAGAACAATCAATATGGGAATGAATACCTTGGATTGGCTCTTCTTGATGAGGTCATTGGCGTCCAACTCGTCAAGCACATCCTCGACGTCATAGGCAGCGCGCTTAAACTTGGTAAGCCAGCGCTGGAAGACTCTTCCGCCATCTCCTCCTCGACGCGACTTGTCGTCGGCATCGCTCAGCACCGCCTCCAGATCTTTCATCGTCTCCTCCATCTCCAGCACCTCCTCTCTGTACCTCCACTGCAGAGTGACCTCCGACGCGGCATAGTCTCCCAGCATGCTGCCGAGCTTGCCGACGATCTGCTTCCCCACGGCACCCGCAATTACGCTCCCGATCCCGCTCATGGCCATGGCTCTCCAGCGAAGCCACCAAGCTATTGCTCTCCTCTGTCTGAAGTCCGAACCCACGAGAAGTGAAGTGTGAACCCACGAGAAGAGAATGGAGTATTGCTGTTGTGCTGCGTCTGTAAATTGGTTAAGAGTGCAACGAGAGAGACTCCAGCCAGAGATTAAAAAAGGAGGTAGAGAATATTGCTGCTTTCCTTTGCTATGTTTGCTGGGTGAGCATGGAGGCAAGGAATCGCTTTTGCTTTGCTTGCATGGAACCAAAAGCATAACGAATATATGGAGTGGGCGTCTTTCTTTGCTTGAATCTAACTCCAAATTAAGACATTCTATCTATGCGTGTCGTGTGTGTGTGTCCATGAGATGTGATGCGCACTGGCTGGTGTACGTAATTAAGGTGCAACTGATCGAGTATGTAATAAACTAACTTAACTGCTTAAAGCAAAGTGGTGTGCGCCCCCTTGGAAATCATGCTTATTATTGCTTAATAAAGCAGTTGTTGAACCACTTTGTTTCATTTTCGATGAGATGATGTAGAACATGAAGCGGTTTGTTGAAATTGTAGAGAGCTTGGCACCACATCACAAGCTCTCTGCAAACACTAACTATAACGTTCAGCATGCAGGATGTGAGTGACGAAATAAATATTGGGGTTGGATTTCTTCCCTCCTGTCCTGTCCTGAGACGATCGAAAGCCTGAAACCGTAATATATATTTTCTTTGAAGCGGCGACATTTCATTGATTTAAGCAGAGGGGAGAGTGACAAAAGGGGTGATCAAAGGAGAAATTACAACTGCTCCGCAGCTAGGAGAAAAACTGCGAGTCCAAGATCAGGAGGGAATACTTTCACGTCACTTCCCCGAAGGGTAACTCTAGGCACTTTGAACCGGCCATCCGCCACTGCTCCATGTCGCGCTTGCAAGCTTCAATGATGTGCCTTGCGTTTGCCTGCTTTCCCCTGAATGTACATGCGTTGCGCTCTAACCATATATGCCAGGAGATCAGCGCCAAAACGGTTTTCACACCCTTCCTGTGGCCGGGTGCAGCCACAAGTGAAACCGTAATAATCACAAGCCTATTGAGGACCATTAACATTGAAAGGCATGTCTGCTTGAAAGCTGACTAGCTAGTAAATGTGCAAGAGGATATGTATGTATATTCAGAACACCATACACAGAAGAATGTAAAGAGCAGATTCCAAATGTACCTTGATGGTTTTTCTTTTGTAAAAAGAAGAGATCCTTCCCAGAGACATAATATTTCCCCAGTTCACATGCCCGTCCCCGGATCCTTTAAAATGTCACCAATATGTATAATTAATCTTGTCCTGCTGCAGGCTGGCTGCAGCTGATGAATTTTGTAGCAGATTCATCCATCCATCTGAATCTGAAAGAAAAAAAAAGAAAAGAAAGGAACCACAGAGAGGAAGATTTTGCACGTGGATAAAACATGAAAGGAAACTACAAAGAGAAGAAGTAACACAAGCTACAAGAATAAAGCTCAAGTGGCGCGCGTCGCGTCGGCCGGGGTAGAGTACCTCCGACCCCCGCCGCCGCCCCGACTCGACCTCCGACGCATTCTTGTTGGGGCCCCGACTCCACGACCTCTTCCCGCTATGGCCCAGGTCCGCCGCCGCCCGGTGGCCTCCTCCCGGATACGTTCCCAGATCCGAGGCCGCTGCCGCTGCGCACAAAACTCTGTCCGCCGTGTCGAGGTGACCTGTGTGTAGAGCGTCTCTTTTTTGTTTTTTGTTTTTTTGGTGCGAGGACATTGAAAACCTTTATATTTTTTTCTTACAATAGCAAATGTTTATGTGTTGATGATGCCACGAGCCCACGACTACTGATTCACTATTCTCATTAAAAAAAATTAGATTCACCCCCTCATATCAATTCACCTAATATAATTGGATCTTCACTTTATGGTGTTGGTGGGTGTCCATGGACAGCCTCTGCAAGATGCGTTTGGCTGCTACGACGGTGAACCTCTTTGTTGGTGGGCTGACTCGTTGGTGATGGTGATGTTTTGTGGACTTGCCAACGTCAGTGCGGGTTGTGTGTGTGGGAGCTTGGGTGAAGACACTGTCTCGACCTTGGGCTTGTGAGCGGCTGCAAGCATTGTTGACGTTTCCAGAGGCATCACTACATTGCTGCTACATCCCTCTTGCATGAATCCGCTCCGGTGGAAACCATAGATCCCGTGTGATCAGACAATGGTGGTGCCTTGGCATCGCTATCTCTGTCGAGGGCTTCTTCCTTGGAGCTAGGCATCCGCAAGCGGGACAAGCGGGGCGTGCCGATGTTGGCGTGAAGGCTTTTCTATGGCAGTGATGACGGAGGCGATCAAAGTCTGAGGAGTGACAACAGTTGCGGTAATCGGCTCTTCTTCATCATGTCTATGGGATTACCTCATGTTGTCTTATTTGTGGTGAAGTCAAATATGCGGCGTCGGAGCACCGACGACAGGCGGTAGGTGGTATGTTAGTTGGTCTTTCTTGAGGTGTGTGTGGGGTGTCATGTGTGCGCCGCTCAACAAATTGTGACAACTTTAGCTAGATTTTTCATTAACTAATTGAACAATACTCTTTTTTGAATTAATGTATAAGGCTAATATTTTATCTCAAATTCTTAAAAAAATAACTTGACTTATTCATCTGCTAGCAAGAAAGGCACACGATATATGTCACGAACATCTCTTTTGTTATGAACTTACTTAAAAATTTCTCAATTTTTTTCTAAGACTATACAAGCTTCTTTAATATGTCATGATTATATTTTTAAAATTGCATGAATAATTTTTTTAAATGGTACATTTTTTTTAATGTGTGACACTTTATTAATGTCAAACATTTGAATTAAAATGTGCTAATATTTGCTTCCGGTGGCTACATATGTTTTTTTAGACACGGTGTCTACATACGTTTTTTTAGGGGCATCACCAAGTTTTATTGCTCAAAAACTACATGGAGTAGGATTACAAAAGGATCATGGGGTTGGACCATCCAAACATGTCGTCCTTGATCAAGAGAATTTGAAAACTTGGCTAACTTGTTAGCGTCTCTATTAGTTTCTCGGCCTTCGAAAGTAAAGAAACAATCAAATGAAGAAGATCTCCTTCTAATCTTAGATATGATAGTACTCCCATTGCTTCCATTCTGGATGTTTTTTTTTTTTGAAACTGGCCAACAATTGCTAGTTTTCATTAGCTTAGCAGAAGGGAGCGACACAGAGAGAGAAAACTGAAAATAGAGCAAAATTATGTCATGCTGATATCTCACGGGACATGCCCAAAAGGGTGCTCTAAGCATTTTGCGCCCGCGATCTGCCATTGCTCCATGTCTGAGCGGCAGCAGCCGATGATGCTGGCTGGGTGTCGGAGTAATTGACCACGGGTATCCTGAAGACAGTGAGACAATATTTCAAGACATCGGGGCTAGCAAAGCTCCTCAGTCCGACTGCTCAGGCCGCCCCAGACGGCCCCCTGTCCGACTGTCGGGCCGGCTCACCACCCGGCTGTTGGGGCAGCTCCCAGTCCGGCCTCCTGCGCGGAGTCAACTGCTGCTCCGACCCGACACCGACAAGACATCCACATCGCGGCCATGCCTGGCCACTATTGATGCATAGGCATACACTGTTCATCCACTGTACACTCCATCATGTATATATAGTATAGAGCCACCAACCAATAGTGTTTCTTATCCCCTGGGCACTAGTATATAAGAGCAACTCCAATAGGGCGACCCAAACGGACGACGCATTTGTCCGCTTTTTGTCCGTTTGGGTCGGCCGCCCGCCCAATGTCCGCCCAGTTTTGCATTTGGGTCGGCAATGTGCCCAACGCGCCGACCCATTTCTTATGTCCGCATTCAACTTCTAAATAAAAAAGGCCCGCGGTCGATCATGCCAGCGGCCATGTCTCATGCCGGACACCATGCCAGTGCTGGCATACAATGCCGGCTTTAGAAAATACCACAGTTCATGCTGGCGCACTCACCAGCCGGCCGGCTCACATGCCAGCAAACAAAAAATGGTGGGACTTGAGTTCGACCACGCCATCGCGGCTCCCGTGGTCATGCCGGCATACAAAAAAGATGGCCCTCGGCGCCATAGATCACTCGTCGAACTTGAGCATGTCGGCCTGCATCTTCTCGAACCACGGCCTCTTCCTTGGCGACAAGGTGTTGAGATCCACCTTCATGATCTCCACCCCGGTCATCATGCTTGCAAGAGCCACTTCTTTTGCCTTTGTCTTGGCGTTGACGGCCTCGATCTCTAGCATCTTGGCTTGCTTCTCCTCCTCGAGCTCGAACATCTTGGCTTGCTTCTCGGCGTCAAGATCAAGCCTCCTCCTTTGGATCTCCATGAAAGCATCCATTTGCTCCGCCTTGAAACGTCGGCGCTCCTCCTCCCTTGAGTCCTTCTTATTCATCATGCCGTCCACGCTTGCGATCAAGGCGTTGGTGGCCGCATCTCGCTTGTCCTCCTTCTTGGAGTTGGTCTTCCCCCGCGGCCGTGTCGGCTTGCCCTCCCCAACATCCTCCACATCGCCCTTCCCCCCACGTGCCTTGAGTGCGGCATATTGTGCCTTGAACTTCTCTTCGTCCTTGATGACCCGATAGCAATGGGAGAGGTTGAAGCACTTGCCATTTGTGTTGAACCTTGAATGCCTCCAGAGCTTGAAATGCCTACAAAATGTTTCCATGCAAGCATATGGGCAAGTGATAGCAAATGAAGACATAAAAGGATGATCTTGATGCCACAAAAGAGGGCGGCTTGCTTGCTATCATACCATGTCTTGCATGCCGATGCCGCTCAAGGGGTGGGCCTTGACGCTCTCAAGGGTGGCGCAAAACTTGTTGCACTCTTGTTGGATTACCCTCCACCGCTTGGACATGGAGACCCACCCGCGCGTGCTCACAAATTGATAAGGTGGAAACTTCTTGCGCTCATGAAACTCGCGGTGCACACGAGTCCAAAAGGTCGAATGCTTTTGCTCGGTGCCCGTCTTTGGGTCTTGTCCAATTTCCTGCCAACACTCGCAAAGAAGCTTGTCCTCGGCAGCTGTGTACGCCTTTGTGCGCTTGCTCTTGCGCTTCGGCTTAGGACCGGCGGTTTGGTTGGCGAGCTCATCCTCGAACAAAGGCTCCACTTCGATGTCGCACTCGTCCTCTTCCTCTAGCCCATAGTCCTCCGGGAACTCGTAGTCGAGGGGGAAGCCGTCCAGGTCGATGCCGACCTGATCACACATGAAGGCCGCCTGATCGGGATCATAGCCAGCGGCCGGCGTGAACGCCCCGCGGCCGTCCTGGCTTTGCGTCTCCTCAAGATCATAGCCAGCGCCCGGCGCACCACCCTCGAAGATGAGGTGTTGCATGTAGTCCTCGTCGATGGCGGATGACATTTCCTCGAACAAGTTACGGGCGTCCGGGAGACCGCCGTCCGGCGTCTGTCGTGCGCGTTTCCTCGTGCCGTCGGACGACGAGCCACCGACCATGCTCACGTTGGGGGAGCACTCCCCGGAGAGGCGGGGGGGGTGCGGGGGCGGACGGCA
>NW_024117495.1:0-9855 GCF_003073215.2 Triticum urartu | reverse complement strand
CCGGCGGCCCTGCCCGGGGGCGGCCCTCGGGGGCAGCGAGGGGGATGGGAGGGACGAGGGTCGGCCGGCGGCGGCAATCGAGGGTTCCCCCCGTGTCACCTCGAGGAGGGACGCGGGGGTCTGGAGCGAAACGGGGACCCACGCGGGAAGTAAGAAGCCTGTTTAGTAGCCCGTATACACTATTGGTATTGGGCCTGCATCGCACATTTTTTAAAGCACCTCTGGGCTGGCTGACTGGAAGCCTAAGAATCGGCAGTTTCTGTGGAGCCATGCCGAACGGGCCTCTGCGCTAGGAGAAACCGGAGAGATGCGAGGTGTTTAGGTGGTGTCTTCTTCAACCTCGAGTAAGCTCCTCTTTAATCTCCTCTTTTCCATGCCCCTCTAATCTACACAATGATGCTTCGATTCATGGTAAGCTCTACATGAAAAAGATGCACATTGATGCTACGATTTCATTCAGGCGATCGGTTCGTAGTTTCGTCGACCGTAAGTTCTTAATCTCGTGTTCCCGTTTGGAGCTATTCTGGACCAATTTTGTCAGATTCGTCACGCACAATCGATCATTTGAAATTTCCTTTGACCAGCAGTCTAATCACGCAGTTCCTCGCAACATTCGTGTTGTAAGTTTTTGGTTTCGACGATCGTAGCTTCATCTCTCTTTGAACAGCAGTCTACTGCACTGACGCCGTCATGTCAAACTCCTCTATCCTCTCCTCAGAGCCCTCCTATTTGTCCCTCTCGACGCCGAAGACCTTCCCCTTGATCTCCTTGCCCGTGTGCTACTATACTAGAGTCGTTTCTGGCGTCGCTCATCTCGGCCTACTCTCTGTCGTCCTCCTACTATACTGACGCTGCAATGACGCGCACACTACTTTCTTGTGTCCTCTGCCTCCGTGCACACTGCAGTTCGCCGCGCCGCTGACGGGGTCGATCATCTTCGCCTCCTCTCTCTTGCCCTACTACACTGGAGTCGTTTCCGGCGTCGATCATCTCGGCCTCCTCTCTCGTCCACTGCATTGACGATAGCATGGCGCGAGCACTGCATTCTCCTTCTTTGTCCAGCGAGCACCGCAACTAGTTCGCCGACGGTGTCGCGCGCCGTGCCGCCGACGGGGTTGCTCGTTCACGACTCCATGCTTGTCATGCCGGACACGGCGCCACGGCCACTATCCACCGTAGTCGCCATTGTCCGACGCACACTGCACTTCTTCCCTTCCCTCTGCTAGCTCTTAACCCTGTCTGCTAAGTGAAGTGCTAGCTCTTAATCATACCTCATGTGTGCAACCAAACACCGAGTTCATGTGCCCCTTGAGGCAATGTAGGCAACCAAACAAAGTACACTTGCGTATTACCTAATGCAGAGACCCTAAATGCAAGCAACCAAACAACTCGCAGATGTCGCATATGAGGCTGTTTTTTCAAAACCAGGCTAGGTTGAGATGTGTATGCAACGCAACTACTATTCACTACGACAACCAAACACGCCCTAGGTCTCGAGAACTAGGAGACCGGGAGCTGTCGCGGGGCAGAAATCGTACTACCTCCAGTTTAAAACATCTCTCATCGAAATCGGAATCGAATACTCCAATTCGCGCCCTTTTTAAAAATTTAGGGCCCATTATTTTGCAAGAGTAATCTCATGGCGTGTATTTGGATTAGGGCATGTACAATGGTTGATAAGATAGTTTTATTTTAAGTCATGCATGTAATTTAGAGATGACAAAAAAGACGTCTACAATGGATCATATCTTAGTTTTATCTTCAATAACTATCTATTCCTAAAAATGTGGTGAGACATATTATGCTAAGAGATCATCTCTTGTCTTCTCTTAAATAAGAGAAGACAAGCATTTTTCTACGAGCTCTCTCTCTCTTCCACCTCATTATTTATCCTACGTGGCACTCCTAAGATAGCACCATTGTAGTGCCCTTACCTGTAGGGGCATACACAATGATTGATAAGACTTAAGTCTTACATGTAATTTAGAGATGACAAGAAAAGATGTCTACAATGGGTCATTTGTTAGCCTTAGGGCATGTACAATGGTTCTATCTTAAAAGTGTCACGTAGGATAAATGATGGGGTGAAGGAGAGGGAACTCATAAGAAAAGACTTGTCTACTCTTATTTAAGAGAAGACGAGAGATGATCTCTTAGCACAATATGTCTCACCACGTTTTTAGGAATTGCTAGTTATTGAAGATAAGGCTAACAAATGACCCATTGTAGACATCTTTTTTTGTTATCTCTAAATTATATGCAAGACTTAAGATAAGACTATTTTATCAACCATTGTACGTGCCGTAACACACTCTTTTCTTTCTTATTTAATGGATGAGGCAAAACTTTTGCCTCCGTTTCTAAAAAAAGAATTGGTTGCATCTCATAAATTAGATTGTTAAGTCATTTTGAAGTACTTTTTGTAGAATACTCTCCATTGACTTGACTTCCTAAAAATATTACTTAAAATATTATCAATGCAAAGTTTTGTTCAAACTAAGTTACTTTAATATAATCAATCATGCTAGGCATAATTTTCATATTGCGGACGTGAGTCGACTCCGTGTCCGCATGCATGCCTTTTGCGGGGGTCAGCAAGTATGCCTGCAACTGCGATCGAAACAGGACCCACCCTGTTCAAAATATGATTACACCCAATGATCCCAACCGCAGCTGAAACTGGGCAATAGTCAACAACTAGTGACGGACATCTACACGGTTTAATCGAGAGGCATGTTTCAACATTAATACGCCAACAACCGCATATAAATGAAAAGAGAAAACATTTAGCAGAACATCACATCCACGGCAACCAGACCTTGATAAACAGAAACCAACAGAGATCCAGATCAACAAACTCTGAAGCAACGTCAAAATGCCAGCACCTTGTACAATGTAAGATAATCCAAAACTCCAGCATGGTACTCAAAACCAAGGGGCAGGTACAATATGCATATATGTCTCTCGCGATACTGCTCCTTAATGCATGGAGCAAGTTCATTTGGAAGCATGAAGACAGCACTATAGGGGGACTAGGGTCGATTACACTCATTCGTCGTCGTCCTCATCGACATCAGCACCAGCAGATGAGTTGAGGGCGTTGAGCCGCTCCACGAGATTGGCCTTCCTCTGCTCGTAGGTCAGCTTCTTGGGATTGTACCTGCAGCGAACAGTCACGTTAACTTGCAATCCAATCAAAGTGCTGAAATCAGTTGTCTGACATAAACAAACAGCAAGATATATCTACCTCTTGTGCGTCTTTGGAGGTTCCTTGGTTGATTTTGCCACGGTAGGATCAGCACGAATAGCAGCATGAACCTTCTTGTACAGTGCTTCCATGTCATCAATCTCAATCCCCTTCTTGATGTACTCACTGAAGTGAGATTGGTACTTCTCAGGCTCCTCATCAGCCAGTGACTGAAATAAGGGTAGGGCAGAAGTTAAAACGAGATTCAGTAAGCTGCTTCAGAAATAAGAATAAAGTACACTGCTTTAGGATACTTTATATGGGTGAGTCAGGCCCCAGATATCATTCAGAAAGAATCCATGTATACAACAACGATAACACTACGGAATGAAGAAATGGCATTATAATACCACGAGGGCAATGGATGCAACTCACCTTCATGTAGTCAGCAACATGCCCTCCATAGATGTATTTGCGGTGAATCTCAGCGTCCAGCTGCTTCTCATCCTTCTTGAAGCCAGCAAATCTCTTGTCACTGTGCGGAATATCAAGACCACCATCCAAAGCTCCCTGCATCAGCAAACAGAATCTCACAACCGTCATGCAGCAATCCGAGTTGCACCAAGTATTGAAGTGTTCAACAAGGTTTTTTTCATTAACAAGTGGCCATTAAAAAAAGGTGTTAATATCCTGAGGACAAAACAGTACACCCTCTAACTTAATATAAGACGTTTTTTGACAATATCATGGACTCTAAAAACGTCTTATAAAAAGTTAAGGGAGTAATAGTTTAGTATGGACATATAACGGGTCACCCTATAGCGGGGCATAGATTAATCCTAGGCTGTAAGATTGATCGTTTCACAAAGTTAAATAGCATATAGTTCTGTTGTAGATCAGGTAGGAACATCACCAAATAAAATGAACTACATAAACTCTGAGAGCGTAAAAGTGACAAAAGTCTTGAATCTAAATAACCCGACACAAATTGTATGCCTGAGACATTCAAGTCATAAATATGTGTGCTGGCAAAACTAAGTGCAAGTGTGCAACCAATCATTCATAATTTCTTGCAGTTATACAATCACATCATAAAAGATCACATACCTTGAGGGCACCAAACACACGGTTTCCAGTAGTGGTCCTAATAAGGCCGACATCCAAGAGCGCGCGGAAAGGCCTCCTCTCATCAGCTGGCTCAACAGAGAAGTCCTCCCCGGTGGCCTGGAGTCATAAGCAGAATTACAAGTATTTAATAAACGCAGCATCAGAGAAAGTTCGTATGAAAATGAACATTTCAAAGCAAATTATACCTCAACATTGCCCTCATATTCCTGATCCAAATCACGGCACTTGAGCACACGGCGGGCCAAAAGCAGACCAGTGCAGTACGCTACATGACGAATTAAATCAGTTGAACTGAATAAATAGGGCTGCATGCATCAAGATAAAAATTATGCATTTTTAAGTTGAAAATCTACCTGCAGCATAATTGGTGAGGCCAACTTCAAGACCATACCGAGGAAGCTCATGGGAATAGGCAGCAGCCATCACAATATCACCAGCAATGGTAGCGTACACAATTTGCGCAGTGACATCTTTGTTGGTCTAAGGTACTATTGTTAAGAGATACAATATCCATCTACTAGTACTAAAAACTATGGCCATAGATAATCACAATGGAGATGAATAGACGATTAACCAGCGCAACGTGTGACAATGGACAACTTAAGGATACAAATCTTACAACAAACCGGTACTTGGGCGTGTTGTACTTGTTCTTATCTTGGTTAGTGAGCCTGAGCCTGGCCCTGTAATCGGTCTTCCCCTCTGCAAAACAAGCGCAAACGAAAGGCAGCCCATCAGTGACACTATCGACTAAGCCAAGTACAGAATCGTCGAGGGACGGGGCTCAACGTACGTCTCCTTCTCTTGAACTTCACTTGGAACCGCTTGGAGTAGGCCCTGGTCTTCTGGTTCTTCACAAACACCTGAAAATCCATCCAAAAATGCACATGAATACACTATGGACTCGAATCAATCAGAAAAGAAGCTACTGGTGAGGAACGGCATTTAGATCCAAAGAGGCTTCAGGATCTTACCATCTCGCTCGCCTGCTGCGGATGCGGCGGCGGCGGCTTTTCTTGCCGAGGGAGAGGGGTGGAGAAGTGGGAGAAGGGAGGGTTTAGAACGGCGTCGTTGCGGAGGGACTTGGGTTGCAGCTAGGGTTTGCTGCGGGACTTCGATGAAGGACTGGGCCTTGGGCCTTGGGCCTTCGTATTTTTGCTGAGGGAGGGAATTGCTGGACTGAACAGACCGTGGAAAAATATAGAAAGAATTCCTTATTCTTTTTCAAAAAGAGGCGTTTTATTACTTAAAAAATTAAGCATTACATCCGACCTCTGCATAACTAAGATGCACACAGCCAAATAAAGTTTTCTCACACAAACAGAAAAAAAATAGACAAAATACAAAGAAACTTCTGTGAAACGTCTAAAGCGGAGGGGGCCCAATCCTAAGATCATGTTGCCACCCATGTTGGGTAAAAGTATGAAACAATTTCTTATTTAACACTATCTTAAATTTTGTTTCCTTATTTGACACTAAAAAACTTTTTCTCCCTATCTAACAACGAGTTTAAATTTTATGTCTTTTATGACACTTTCGTTCATTTTAAGCCTAAACGACACCTGAAAAGACCTTTTTACCCCTCATGTGGTATTTGTGTGTACGGGGCGGTAGCACACATGCGCAGCATCAGTGTCAGAGCAGTAGCGCACAAGTAGCGGCACATACACACGCACACGCACACGCACACACAGCAGTAGACACTCGCAGCAACACATGCACACGCACACGCGCGCGCACACACAGCAGCATCAACACACACACACGCCGCAGCAGCAGCACACACACGTACACAAGCAGCAGCAAACACACACTCAGCAGCACGCACGCGCGCTCGCGCACGCGCGCACACACACACACACACACTCAGCAACACGAACGCGCGCGCACACACACACTCAGCAACACGCATGCACACACACTCAGCAGTGCGCGCACACACACACGCAGTAGGAACACACATGTACGCGCACACACACATGCAGCAGCAATACACACGTGCACATAAATGTACCATATGAGGGCAAAATGGTCTTTTCAGATGTCATTTAGATTCAAAATGGACAAAAGTGTTATAAAAGGCATAAAATTTAGACTCATTGTTAGACAAGGAAGAAATTATATGTCGATGTCAAATGGGGCATAAAATTTAAACACGGTGTAAAATAAGGAATTCTCTCTAAAAGTATCCCTTGCTGTATCCTCCAATCGTGTACACACCTCCGTAAAAAAAGTCTCGCTTCTCCACGCGTTGTAGAGAGGACCATAAACGAAGAGTCCCGGTACATTTATAGATAACCTACAGCAGAGACATACTTTTATCGTTAAAAACATTATCATTTCTACATAGCCAAAGCGACCAAATAATGGCAAGTCCTCCCACCCTGAGAAGAGTTCTAAACTTATGATCAATCCCATGCAACCAGTTGCAAAATACATTAGCAACACTACAGGGAGGATACAAGCCAAGAGCTATTTGGATGACTGACCATATAGAACGAGCTAATTTGCATTGGAAGAATAAATGTTTTATTGTCTCCTCATGGTGACAAAAAAACACATTGCGGACTTCCATGCCAATTCCTCTTAATAAGGTTATCTTTAGTAAGAATGACTCCGCGACGAAGATACCATGCAAAGATTTTATTCTTAAGTGGTATCTTTATCTTTCAGATCTTCTTATTATTATCAACTGGCACATCAGACTGGATTAACGCTCTATACATAGACTCCGCTCAGAATTGCCCATTCCCATGGAGGTTCCATCGGAATACATCAGACCCATGTGACAATTGCATCGTGGATAACCGCTGAAGCAGAATGTTCCACCATTGTAGTCTGGGTCCAATTAAATCTCTTGTGAACGTCACATTCGGCGGAAATGATTCCATCACCATGGCGATAGTATCACCCTTGTGGCGCACAATGTTGTATAGAGCCGGATATTGTTCCCGGAGTGTGGAATTTCCTAGCCACCTGTCCTCCCAGAATCTAATTTCTGAGCCGTCCTTAATCAAGAAGGATCCATAGCAGAAGAAATATTTTTTTTCGTAGCCATTAGACCCGCCCAAAAATGAGAATCCCCAGGCTTTCAATATATTTGGGATACCGCCTTGGAACCCACATATTTCCTTCTTAGAAGGATTTGCCATACACCATCTTCCGTTAGTAATTTAAACAACCATTTGCCGAGGAGGGCCCTATTCTTAACCTCAAGGTCATGAATGCCCAACCCGCCTTGGTCTTTGGGATGGCAAACCACACTTCATTTAGCCAGCCGATATTTTTTTTCTCGCTATCTCCTTGTCGAAAGAATCTTGATCGGAAGTAATCCAATCTATGTAAAACTCCTTTCGGCTACTGAAAGAGGGAAATCATATATAGTACCATATTACTTAGTAGTACAGAATTTATGAGGACCAATCTTCCACCCAGAGACAACAGTTTACCTTTCCAACTGCTAAGTCTTTTTGCAGTCTCTCCTCAACGTGTTTCCATTCAGCATTTGTGAGTCTTCGATAATGTATTGGTATCCCCAAATATGTGATAGTAAATTGACCCAACCCGCATCCGAATAGTTCAGCGTACAGGTGGGCCTTGTCTTGAGCCTCGCCAAAGTAAAACAATTCACTTCTATGAAAATTGATCTTAAGACCCGAGAGTTGCTCGAATGCTGGTAAAATCAGTTTCAGATTTCTTGCTTTCTCGGGGTCATGATCCATGAAGAGAATCGTATCATCGGCATATTGAAGTATAGAGAGACCGCCATCAACTAGATGATTTACTACCCCATCAATTTGGCCATCAACCTTGGCATGCTCAATCATGACCGCTAGCATATCCGCCACTATATTAAATAGCATGGGCGATACCGGGTCACCTTGTCGCAATCCCTTCTTCGTTTGGAAATAGTGTCCAACATCATCATTGACCTTAATGGCAACACTACCTCCAGAAACGAAGTTATGTATCATAGCACGCCACTCTGCGGAAAATCCTTTCATTCTGAGAGACTGATGAAGAAAGGGCCACTTGACTTTGTCATAAGCCTTTTCAAAGTCTATTTTGAGTACCACCCCATTCAACTTTTTCCGGTGTAATTCATGGACTGCTTCATGAAGGATAACAACTCCATCTAGGATGTGTCTGCCTTGCATAAAAGCTGTCTGTGAAGGCCGGACCACATGTTCGGCAACCGAATTTAGCCTAATAGTCGCAACCTTCGTGAATATTTTAAAACTAACATTAAGGAGGCAAATAGGTCTATATTGTTGTATCCTTTCAGCCTCATTAACCTTAGGTAATAAAATAATCTCACTGAAGTTTAAGCGAAACAATTCTAGTTGGCCAGCATGTAGGTCGCTAAACAAAAGTAGGAGATCATGTTTGATGACTTCCCAGAAGTTCTGATATAACTCAGCGGGAAAACCGTCCGAACTCGGGGCTTTGTTAAGCTCCATTAGGAAAACCGCCTTTCTAACTTCCTCCTCGGAGTATGGGGCTGTTAGAAGGTTGTTTTCCTCATCGGAGACCTGGGAGATGTCATCTGTTCGGGGCTCATCCATCATGAAGTTTCCTTCCTCTGGCGCTCCGAACAAACTTTTGTAATAACTAGTGATATGTGATTTAAGTTGCTCATGCCCCTCAATCGTGCCCTCATCCTGTTGTAGGGAATGAATAATTTTCTTCTGTTGTCTGCCATTGGCGACTCCATGGAAATATCTAGTATTTGAATCACCTTTTAGGATAAATTGAGAGTTAGAATGTCTGTACCATTTAGTTCCTCTTCACGCAACATGTTAGCTATCTGTGCATTCGAATGATTCTTGATCTCGATTTCATGCTCAGATAAAGGTCTAACCTCTGTCAAAGCTTCTAATTCATCAATGATAGATGAAAGACGAAGCCTTTCCTTTTTGAGGATACCCATCGTATGCCTAGCCCAGCCACCAAGGAATTTACGTAATGCATGCATTTTGTTATTCCATGTGTGTATTGGGGTATGCCCGGCTACTGGTTTCTCCCACACCTCCTTAACCATGCCATGGAAGCCATCCCGAAGCAACCACCCAAGTTCAAACTTGAACTTGCGTCTATGTTGTGGTCGTGGCAACCCAGTAGTTAGGAGAATGGGTGTGTGGTCTGATATAGGCTCAATACGAGGTAGAGCATGAACAGAGACGATAGGAAATTTAGATTCCCAGCCGGTATCCATTAAAACGCAATCTAGTTTCTCATATGTCGGCTCGGGAAGACTGTTCACCCAAGTGAATTATCTTCCAATCATCGAAACCTCTCGCATATCTAGACTGTCGATGACAATATTGAAAAGGAAAGGCCAATGATTATCAAACCTACCGCGGCTTTTCTCATTTGGAAATCGAACCAAATTGAAATCCCCACCTATAAGAATGGGATAGGAATTATCTTTCGCCAGATTAACCAATTCACGGAGAAAATCGGCCTTGAACTCATCCTGGGCTGCCCCATACACGGCGACGAGGGTCCATGTGAAGTTGTCGGCCTTGTTGCGAATATGG
>NW_024117494.1:0-14369 GCF_003073215.2 Triticum urartu | reverse complement strand
CTCGAGAGGAGGAGAGAGGACGAACCGCTCGAACCGAAATTCAAAAGAGTACGCACGATGATGAGACCTTTATAATGAAGTGCTTTATTAATGCAATTAATTTAATCGAAAAATTTAGAATGATAATACCCCTGGACCAAATTGGGCCGATTAAAGGTTAAAAAAATTAGGTCGAAAATACCGTTGGGCTTAAAAAGGACCAATTATTCTCATCAGTTAGATCGACCATATAATACATGTGCTCTGGTGTATTATAATGCACCGTAAAATTTCCCTTTATCATAGCCCGTTATTTGAAACTTTGGTTTTAAGATCGATAGTACTATGAGCAGTGCCCTTATGACTCCGTCGGTTAGGGAAACTCGCATGTTGCCTTCTTTCTGGATCCTCAACAACACATCGACCATGTCCTGTTCGTCGTCTCCATCTCTACCCATCCTCCTCTCCTCGTGGGTCTTAAGGATGTTGTCCATGAGCCTGAACATTTCTTGACGCTGCCGCTCCGCCCTACTGCTGCGCGGCAGAAGCCGAACTAGCCGCGACGATGGGAAGAGGTCCCGGAGGTCGAAGAGCGATGACAGGCCCACTCCTTGCTTGACGATCTTCAGGAACGCGGAGCGTGATAACCAAAGCACAAGGAACGTCGTAAAGTTTCCGTTTACTCGTCATCTCTCACTAGTCACTACACAGATTGCTTGCTGGGATAATAAGTTACTCTAGTTGTTAGGTTTAGGTTACCGCGGGTCACTGAAACCATTTCTGTTCTGATGATTTTGGGTAGAATCATAATTCTGACATTCGGCCTAGACCACAAATTATTGTATATAGTTGCAAAATCCCCCCACACTGTGATACGCGTAATACTAACGAGTACTGGTGAGAGGAGGATGGAATTAGAAAAATACCATTTAGTGAGCTAGGAGGATAAACCCCTGTGTTAAATTTCCCAAGATTGCATTTTCTTACTTTTAGTGCTAATGCATCTGTAGTTACTTTGATAATTTGTATGGGGGCTAGTGAAATGTACCACTTGCCGTAGAGATATGCCTAAGAAGTATCGAAGAGTTTCTTTTTCTGAGAAATCGACAGGAGATCTGTCTATTCATATAGAAGACGAGAGTTTTCAGATTATTAGGGAAAATTGGAGTAGAAAGTCCCCCACCGGCTGTAGGAGCGAGGGAACCAAGACACAGGCAACCCCAAACTCATCGTCGCACCAAATGAACGCAAAGGGGTACCGCACCATCACACCACAGAACCCCACTGCTGGTGAAGGAGAGAGAAACCCCCAAACCGCTATGGGGGGAGTAGGTCAAGGCCGCCCCAGCACTGAAGGTGAAGATAGCGGGCCGCAAGAACACTGCACCGTTCAAACCACCTAACACCAAGGCGGTCAACACAACGCGGGCCGCCACCCCGACATCCACCAAGCTGGTGTGCCATGCACAACCCACCCTCACCACCTTCTGCGGCCATCGCCTCAACATCCACTGCCTGCAAGCAAGCCATAGCGCCACACGACTTAGGCAATCAGAACCCCAACTACTCAGAAATTTTCAAAAAGTTTCTTTCTCTTGCTAGTTGTGGGTGTGCGATTGCAGTTTTCTAGAGTTCCTGCAAAGTTGGAAATGCAACTGCATTGGATCATGTGTATCCCATGACCAAATAAAATAACATTTCCATGTTTTCACTCGATTTCATACTGGTTCTTTTAGGGTAGAAAGTGACAAGCAAGTGTTGTAAGATGTGACAATACGAAAACTCATACTGGGTGCTTTTGTGCATGCACGGTGTAGGATGTCATCCGCGTAGAGAAATGTTTCTATCTGAGAGGAAGCCTGTCTGGTAAGCATGAACTAGTAGCGAGGTTTTAGAATTTGGCCAGGAGCTTTGCTAGCCCTTTGATGGGGCAATTTTGTAGCGAGATGGGTCAAAAGGCACCGGGTGTTGTGGCATCTGAGTTTTTGGGATACAATGACAATCGCCCTGTTAATGCATGAGATGCCTGCATGATTGTGGTAGAAGTCAAGAAATAAATCTCGCAAATTCTCTTTTAACAAGGGCTAAAAGCTTTTGTGAAAACCAAGCCCAAAGCCATCTGGCGGGGCTAGCATTCACGTACATGGAGAAGAAGGCATCAAATATTTCTTTGCCCAGGAAGGGGTCATTCAGAGATCTTAGCTGTGGAATTTGTGATGGGTATAGATCTTGCACAGAGAAGTCTTAGGAAGGGGTGAAAGAGGACCCTAGTAAGTTTGAGTAGAAATTGGTCAGGATTGAAATTTTCGCATCATGTGAGAAAAAAATCTACTCCGTCTACTATAAGGGCCGTGATTTTGTTGTGTCTCAACTGGGCCAAGGCAAGGCATGAAATTAGCGAGATTTTTCATCTCCCTCTAGTGCAGTTCGCACCATGCCATACTACACCCAGTAGCCAGCCTTTTCTCTATTGTACGATGAAGAATTTTGATGAGAACTTGCTGGAGACATACTCATAAGCAGAGAGAAAGCGATCTTCGTCTAGAACATCAAGCACATTGATGACAGCCTTGCAATTATTTTCTCGTGTATTGAGAGCTTATACCAGCGGTACAGAAAGCTCACACATTGAAGACAGCCTTGCAGAGACGAGGGAAAGTGCATGATTTGAGCATTGACGGGCTGAGGCCCATTGTGGCCCGATAATGTGGCCAAATGGGCCCATCAGTTTCCACAAGGAAAAAAACATGACATGTGGGATTGCTGTATCAACGAAGGCTGCAACGCGCTAAGAGCATCGCTAGCAAAATCATATTTTGAAATTTGAAAGCGTCAACAACTTTTTGAAAAAACTTGGATCCGTGAACAAAATTTTAAAATAGGAACATATTTTGAAATTCCAAACACATTTTGAAAACACGAACATTTTTTAAACTTTTGAAAAATAATCCTAAAATAAGAGGATTTTTAAAATTTTCAATTTTGTTTTAACAAAAGTGAACAAATTTTGAAGATTTGGAATACTTTTTCGAAAAAAGGAAAACTAATAACCTATAAAAAGAAAAGATACGGAAAATAAAAATATTTGAACATTAATTCAAATTGTGATTTTTTTATGTGTACGCAAAAAGTAGAATGTGTATGAAATAGTAGACCTAAAAACATTTATAGAAAAGAAGTGCTAAACATGAACCCAAAAAAAATATTTCGAATGTGTACAAATATGTACATAGTGTCTAGATAAAAGTAGGCATCAAAAAATATACTCCCTCTGTTCCTTTATGTAATGTATATTTATATTTCCCAAAAATTACACAATGTAAGGTGTACTTTTCTTTTCCTCTCACTTTTCCGTGTACGCCCTTAAACCATCCCGTACATGACTTTCATAAAAACTAGTAGGATGCCCGTGCGTTGCTACGGGCTATAATGCATATAAATGAATCAAACTAATGATTAAGGTCGTCTTCAAAGTCGAACCTCGTTTCTTCCTCGTACGTTTGGGCATGTTCGAACATCAAAAGGGCACCCAACAGGCTCCCTAAAATTCAATCGTCTGGATAGTCCGGACTCCTCCAAATCTAGCCATATGTGGGTAAGAAATGTGGTTGTCCAAACTATGAGTCATGTTATCTCAAACACGCGGTCCAAACACAAAAACCCACCACCCAACGCGCCCTGACCTTTTCCTGCCAGACCCTCTCCTTCCCGCTCGATTTTCCGCTACAGTAGGGCATTTTTCACTCGAGCCCTCCCCTTTAAAATCAGATGACGCCCACCTTACCTTCATCATGGTGCCCCTCAAGGAGGAATCCCCCCACCAATCGCCTTGCTCTCTGCCCTGATCGCCTCCCCAGTGTTCGTGCCGACCCACCACTGCCATCAAGAGGGGGGGGGGGGGGGGGGGGGGGGGGGAGGCGTGCGTCTCTGACACCCACGTTGTAACATACGGTTGAATGTTGTGCATTACCATGAAATAAAAATATGATGTCCGTTGTTATGCATGCAATTGATATGCCGCCGTGTCTGTAACTCTTGAAGCAACCAACCAATGCATTTACCCTTCTATCCTAACTAAAAAAGTATATTATTAACTCTTAAAGCAACCAATCAATGCATTTACCCTTCTACCTAACCCAAAAATTATACAACTTGATGAAAACAATATATGAATCGCTCGCTTATGCAATTTGATGCAAAGCCATCTCTAATGAAATACATTTTTTCACATTTGCTAATGTAGAGAAATTATTCCCGGTCATTCTCAACCTCACTCTTATGACATGCTGATGTGTTTCCTTACAAAAAGAAAACTATGCATCGAAATGTTCATCCGAGAGCAACTTGCACCTACTCCCACCTCCCATAAGATGTATATTTTTCACCCTCACCTCTCTAGGATACATAGGCATTTTTGTTATCCTTTTATCCCACAATAGCCGGTCAACCTCCAACTCTATTGTGGTCTTCAATATAAGCCAACTATGTAAAGTACTTCCTCCGTACCAAAATAAGTGACTCAACTTTGTACTAACTTTATACTAAACCAACAGGCCATCGTCAGATGAAGACAATAAAGGTGGCAATTTAAAGATGTAATGCACAACAATGACTACAGGTGATAAATAGTATGAATATGTTTTACACTTATACATACACATACACACTCTAATACAAATCAAGGTCATGAGATAGTCTACCTTGTTTCAAGCTATCAAGATCATACTCTGGTTGTCGACGGTAATTTCTCTTACACAAAAACTATTGTGTAAGAGATCTTCGGTTTCTGACATTGGAACTAAATCTGATCCTCTTCCATTCACAAATCATCGGTTTCTTGCTCTTGATGTCTTGTATGCCACCACCTTCTTGCCTTCTTTCCAAGTTGGGTTGCACAGTCTCAAGAGGAACACAAGCCAAAGCCGACACCTACTTTGTCCCTCCATCATTCAACACTCTCCAAGACATCCTTTCTAAGCGTACACAACCCTTTGCTCATCTTTAGTCAACTGCCTTTTTAGAAGCCTACCCACTTGATCCGCAAGTTAACAAATCTGGAATTACTACTGTTATGAAAAATGCTACCATTCCTATTATAAAAAATATGTTGGCATGCTATACTATTGCAAAATCTAACCTTCCTATTTTCAAAATAAAGTTAGCTCCTACTCTTTCATGATTGTTCCATCTAGTAGCCTACAATTGCATGTTACTATTGCAACTCCGCAAAAGGAAAAACAAACCTACAACAGAAAATCTATTACTTATCAAATTTGCTGGTTTCAAACCAGTGAGGAAACTGAAATGGCACGAATATAAAATCGCATGTTTGGTTGTCCACTGAATTGCTCCTTGAAATGCCTTTGAGGTTTCAATACCAAATCATGTTTGGATGACAAACTTTGGAATTGCATAGCTATATTACCATGAAAATTATACCATGTTCTAGATGACTCAAAAATGAAATCTGATCACATGCGACTATAATTAAATGAAATAGCAGTAAAATAACAAATATTCTAGCAATGCATCTCCTTCAGCCATGTAGCAGAAGAGGAGCAGCAGCTCTTTCGGTCATGGAGCAGAAGAGGGGCAGAGGATGGTGGGGCGTGGCCGAGGAGGGCGGGGCATGGTGGCCGGGAAGGACAACACGGAGTGGCATATGGGAGCGGAACATGCGACTATAATTAAATGAAATAGCAGTAAAATAACAAATATTCTAGCAATGCATCTCCTTCAGCCATGTAGCAGAAGAGGAGCAGCAGCTCTTTCGGTCATGGAGCAGAAGAGGGGCAGAGGATGGTGGGGCGTGGCCGAGGAGGGCGGGGCATGGTGGCCGGGAAGGACAACACGGAGTGGCATATGGGAGCGGAGCGCGCCGGTCCTGGGCCGCCGCCGACCTCCATGGCGGGGTGTGGCTCGGTGGGGCGGAGAAGAGGAGTTGGGAAAGAGGGAAAGGACCGGGGAGGAGAGCATCCTTGACGCCGTCGGACTCCATGGTGGTCGCCGCCGCCACCCACCTCCTAGGTCGCCGCGGCCACCCGCCCGCTACCTGCTAGGTCATCGCGAGGTCGCCCTCTCGCTCCTTTCTCTCTTTTATTTTCTGGTAGCGGGCTCGAACAGGTACGTTTTGCGGGAGGTTGGCCATTTCAGTCCAATTCGAAGGGGTAGCCCTCTGAAACATGCAAGGGAGACTTACGTGGTAGCCAAAATAGGTCTGAAATGGTTTTTCATTTCCAATACGAATTCAGTGTCCAGCCAAACAGCTGTATTGATGTCACATGATTACCAAATCCATTTCCTGGGCACCAATGGAGACATCCAAACGCAGCGTCATACTCTTTCTTGCTCATTCCATGTTACTGTTGCAATAGTGAAACGAATAAAATGGATCTAGGGTGTTAACATCTAATCATTTCTTTTCTATTGTTTTCAAGGGTTTCCAAATATAAAAATAAATTAAGCATTATTACTTCCCTAATTCAAGATCTTTTTTGCCGGTTTCTGTAAATCAAATTTGCTCATACTCTTTGCTATTCATTCCATGTTACTGTTGCAGTAGTGAAACAAATAAAATAGATCTAGCATGGAAACATCTAATCATTTCTTTTCTATTCTTTTCAAGGGTCTCCAAATATAAAAATAAACTAAGCACTACATATTGTTAATATTATTTTTGACCTGATCATATCCCGATTGCGCAACCAGATTTTCTCAGTATTTGACATGATTGTCCCAATTGCAAAAACATATTTTCTCTTAATCTTTTTACCATTGTTGCTGCTATTTTCTTAATTGCACATGACAGGTTACTAATCCAAAAACTCATATAGAACATGATTATGTATGCTTGTTTGACAAGCAGATTTTTTGCTTACTGTTTAGGCCCTTTACGCGGTCGTTTCTGATACTACCCCAGACGTCCTGGCTATATGCTGCATATCGATGTTGCCTTGGGATCGCCGAGCCATCTCTGATTTCCTCTCGTGCATGTCATATGCAACCTTTATTTCTTCCGCACTCTCACCTAATATCTGTTAGTAAAAGTTAAAGTGAAACTCAATCCCTCGGCACTGAAAATTGCAGCCAATATTTCAATACACCGAACTTAATATAAATGTTTGGCTACAGAGTTCAAATCCAGGGATAGCCTTATCTCCCATGTGACTTCTTAGGCGTCAGGCCATCTTCATATGACAAAACAAATGAAACTTTGACCAAATTCAAGGAAATTCTCTGTTATTTTCCTTGCATGAAAACTGCCAGAACTGGTAGGCCTAGAGACAACACCGTACAACATGATCAGTTCTTTCAGAGTTCAATTTCAGTATGAACGAGTACATGCCTGAATTCCAAACACCAATACACACCACGTGACTGGACCGGGCAATATAGTTCTTACCCTTGGAGACTACACATACACATTGCTAAGATGTACACAACATAGGCAGAAATACCTCGACAACTTGAGAGCCCTGGGATTCATCCTGTGAAGGAAACCCCAAATGAAAAAAACTACTTAGTGTGTGTACGTTAGTCAGGAAGAGCACATGTGCAAGAAGCAGAGAACTCATGTAGAAGTAAAGTTGTATACGGACTTATTACCCGATGACACAGCAGCAGCCGTGGAGCACCGTTCGCTTCTGCACGTGCTCGTCCGCGCATGTCTCCACCACCGCCTTGCGCCTGACGTTGTCACCGTAGAACAAGAACTGCAGCAGTCCAGGAACCTCAACATCAGCAGGAAATTGTGATTTTCTTGTGCAACTTGATTCAATCACACAACTTATATGGTTAATAATATCAATTGTTGTCCAGATGTTAGTTTCTGGACCGAAAATGAGAAGAATACATACAAAAGAACTCATTCAAGACAAGAAATGAACTGAAAAAGAAGTGTTCAGTGCGAATCTCTAAAAACTACATAAGTGAAAATTGGAATACCAAAAAAGTAGTTGCAAACTACAAATAAAAATAAAAATTTAACAGCTAGAACTTTAGCTACAGCATCCTACCAATGGCCAATTTACCATATGCATCATCCCAATTAACAAAGACGAAATTAGCAACACAGATGCAACATAACTTGGTAATAGCTTGGTTGAAAAATAACACAAATAACTTAACGACGGTGAAACAATGCAAATGTTAACCAATATGGAGGAGTATAGGAACCTTCTTTAGGTGTTCAGATTGCAATAGGTAGTCAGGTTCATCGTCATCATCCGAGTCCTGCCGTGGGATCCGCAAGCTGCATCTTCTGTGTTGGTGCCATCATCATCAAAGAGAACTATCTGATCCTCACCATAAGACCAACCAGGGAAACATCCAGTGATTCGATCAAAAAAAATCAAGAACCTGAAAATACAAGGACGACCGTCCATATCAGGGTGTGGCAATAATCTACTCAACCTTGCTATCATCAAGCAAAAGAAAATAAACCTTGAAGCTGCACAAACAACTACGATCATCAGGCACAAGAAAAGAAAGCTTGAAGCTACATAAATATTAACTACCGATCTGCTATGGCAATTTGATTTATTTAAAACCATCATTCATAAATCAGAATAGTAGTCAGAAGAAAAAAGTATCCCATGTTTTCGCAAAACAAATATCCTCAAGAAATAAATCCCATGTATGATTTGCAAACATGAAAAAACCTACGTGTTCTTCTGAAGCTATTGAAAAAATAGCAATCACTTTTACCATTTTAAGTACCCTACCTCTCATGTAAACTTTCACAATATTTACAGGTATGTCCTATGACGAAATAAATTCCATCCACATGGTTTGCAAAAAAATGTCAAAATGTAAGATCGCTAACCTTTTTATGGTGGTCAAGAAAAATAAACTTTTTCAATGGTAAAACTAAAAGACCGTCCCTCCCTCCCTCTCCCATGCCGAGATCAACCACTAAGAAGTAATTATTAAGGTTTTGACTACATAGAGTAGAATTCCAAATGTGGATGTTTGTTGTGTTGAACTCCTTTTTGTAAAATTTATGAATGGTTGTTGTAAATATACTCATCCAAAAAAATTACATAGGCGATAATTTTAAATATAAAGGCAGTTTGATCATCTGTTCAACTCGGCAATAGATTATTTCACTCTGTTTTTCTCAAGGCAGTGGTGCAAGTGCTTCCGGGATGATGATTATCTGCATAATAATTTATTGTCTAAGTTGAACAAGAACATGAATGAGAAAAATAAATAGCTAGCCTAGATTTCTAGAAACCAGTTTTACAAGAAAGATCCCTTCCATGTGAAAATATAATACTTACCCAATATTGATAGCTATCCATTTTGTCACAGTCAGCACACAGAACTTAATTCCTGCTTGTGGGAGCTTTTCAATGCATTCTAGTACCTGAATTTAAAAGCACATGCACACAAATGAAATATAACTATTTAATATTAATTAGAATGCATTTGAATAAAATGAATAAACCAGAAAAACTCATAAAATGCATACCTTTTTCTGGAGCTTGTCTTCAGTAGCAGTAGCACCAAAAGCAAGTCACACTCAATGTTGTCAGCAACCTCATGTTTTTTCATCTTTGTCAGCATCTGTTGGCAGTGCTGAAGTATTCATTGAAGTTCTCACGACCTTTCTCATCCAAGACATGCTATACAAGAAAAAATGTTCTTAGACCAGAATCACAATACACATTTTGTTGACTTCTAGTCTCTTCCCCAAATTATCTTCCAGAGCTGGTACACATGGAGAAAACAGACTTTTAGTCTCTTCTCAAATTATATTCCAGCCGGAGAACATGGAGAAGACAGATAAGGGAGCATGCGCAGTACAAAAGTTGACAATTATATGCGAAAACATACAGAAATTTAGAGTGACTGGAATACCTATGTATCCAAGACATGAGCTACTGAATTCCAAGAAATTTAGGTGCTCATACTTTCTGTCGGAAAATGTAAAAGGTCAAATACATTCTGGTTATGATTGGATTCACAAATAAATATACATGTTTGTGTGAGAGGTTCTTCTTCCAGATCATAGATGATGGTCAAATCATCTGGCCAAAGACACCACCGTTTTGGCTATCCATTTCTTCAAAATCTTTAGGACATGTTCAGATACCCCAAAAAGAACACAACTGTAGATAAATAGTTTCAGATAGATTGTGGGTCGTCTGCATTTTGCATCACTTATATATCATGATCTGTGAAGATGACAACCTTATGATCTATAACAAGGATAGGCATAGCTACCAAAATCGAAATAGAAACGATGACTGACTATGAAAAGAGGCAATGGAGGGGGATTTGTATTACCAAAGTTCCCGATTAAATCTGCACCAACTTATGCGAAGCATTGTGTGATTCATATGAACTCGCACCAAATTTTGCATTCCAAAAAAAAATCATGGCCATGAACCTTAAGAACCAAAATAGGCGCGAACTGCGAAGTCATGTGGCAGGTGGCTCCACCAATCGTGCGCGTCGCCAAGCAGTTGAGGCGTGTGGCAACGAACAAATCAAGGTGCGAGCCATAGAGCTGCTGAGACGCGAGGCAGCGCTGTCCATATGTGTCCCCTCAGCATCAGCCTTAGTGCTGCTCATTCATAAGCTCTAGTACGTGGGTGCATGCGCGCCAGAGGAGGTCAGCGAACGAATCAAGGTGCGAGCCATAGAGTTGCTGAGACGCAAGGCGGCGCTGTCCATATGTGCCCCCTCAGCATCAGCCTTAGTGCTGCTCCATCATGAGCTCCAGTACGTGGGTGCATGCGTGCCAGAGGAGGTCGAAATTCCCCAATTCAGAGAGGGCGGGGCCGTGGATGCACACGAACATATTCTAAATGGGAATACCCTGCTACCGAGCAATAAACAGAGACAAAGCAATAATGAGAAGTAGCATGATTTAGTCAGCATCACTATAGTGGAAACTAATATTGTGAAATAGTAAGTCATGAATTTTTATTTATTTAGCCACAGATACCTCTGCTTTATAGGCTGCTAACAACTATAGAGACTAATCCACGGGATTACTGGAATACCCATCCTAATCTTCTTACTGGTTGCACATCATTCTTCATCAAATATGAGTCGGCCTCGCTTCTCACCAACCTACATAAACTGGTATTCATTCCATTCCAATGATTAAGGCATGCACCATAAGTACTTATATTTGACATGATCAAGAGCACCGTTAGTGGCAGTGTACATACAAGTGTATTGCAAATTTAAAATACGTATTAAGAAACTATTTCTTGTTCAAATTTCAAGCTAATATTAATATCTACAGATAAACTTAAATATGTTTCTAAACAAATAATGTTTTTTATCCAAATTTGTTGCTTCGCACCAGGAAGATTGGGAAAAAATAAAATAAAATGCCATCATAATCAAGCATTCCATTACATCTAATAAAGATTGGGAAAACACATATTCGATCACAAAACATTGTATAAAAAAACTTACATATGCTATCCAAACTCAGTGAAAACGTTGTGGGGTATTTGCTCAAATTCACATCATCGATAGCAAATGCAAACATAAGCAGAAGATCAAGTTTCAGATAGAAGGACAAAATCTTATTTATATTTGAAGCATGGACCTTGAAAATACCCTGCAAATAAACATGGAAAATACAAGTGAGTTTTTTCAACAAAGCTGATCCTATTGGAAAATGCCTACTAATTCAGGATGAGCGGGTAAGAAAGCATCAGACTAATATGGTGCAGATTTTGATTGGCTTACTAGGGTACATGTAACTTTGAAATTGCCGTGAAGAAGCTCATATTCTAGGCACAAATGAGATCTGGGATATAGTATAAATGGACAAGCAGATCAGAGTTTATCATCTGCTTTCAAATTAATTGGAATATAGAGAACTCTGCCACAAGGAACCGCAGCCATAGCAGATCAGCCTGAATACAGGTAGCAACAAATCGAATTTTTGCATCACAACCTTTCTAGTTTTAAACGGAGAGAAGGAAGGAAAGAGCCAAAAATTCATACCAAGCAGGATTGGTGTCCGAGACGAGTCATACTCGAGGGACAGGTAGTTGAGGTATCCGTACATGTCGTCCACCGCGCCGTCCTTCCGGATGAACTCTGCCCCGCCGATCTTACCCACCCTTCTCTCCCCTGCCACGCTCCACGCCGGCGAGACGCCGATCCCTGCCCGTGGCGAGCTGGGGCCACAAGCAGGAGTAAGCGGATCGGCGTTTGAAAAGGGATCCACGATGGCAAGGGGTTCCGCGGCGACAAATATTTCTCACCGACGTAGCGACGAGATCGGCGGCGACGAACGGAGGTAGCGCAGGGATTTAGGGCACTCTGGAGTCCTCGATCCTTGATGCGAGCGCGAGGGCGGCGGCGAAGGGATGGATTTGCGATGGCTTCCGTCGAGGTAGCGCAGGCATCGGCGACGGCAAGTGCGAGAGCGGCGGCGAAATCTGGAGGCCTCGCTCGAGGGCACTCTCGCTCGTGCGTGCGAGTCGCCTGCTTTTTTTTCATTGTTTTTCTTCGTAGGTTTTATTTCGTAGGTTTTTTCGCTGGTTCTTTTTCGTTGAGGCATGGGAGTGCGAGGCGTGCGAGGGGACTGGAGTATGGAGGCACCAGTTTTTTAATTTATGGAGGTGGGATCGAACACGAAAATAAACCGTCTCTAATAGAACGAAAATTGATCAGGGAAGACTATCAACTACTTTATTAAAAATAAAGATTAATACGTAGTCGTCAATAAAAATGTAGTGAAAAGGAATATCTCTGCCTGATTGCATACACATTCTCATCCCACTGATTGATTTTATTATGGGGCAGCGAGATTCAGTTGCCTTACACTAGTTATTTAGTAGCCGCTAATTAAGTTGCTAACTACCTCCCCGTCCCATAATATAACAGAGGGAGTATGTAATTAGTGAAGGGTATTTTCTTTTAAAATTCTCCTCAATTCTATGTCTTGGTCACGGCGAGTGAGTATATATTAAAAAGTTATAATCATGTATGTATATGAAAAATATTGAACATATATAAAAAATGTTAATCATGCATTTGAAAAACATTGAATGTGTGTAAAAATATTCCTTATGTATAGGAAAAATGTACAATATTAATGAACGAAATTTGACAAAACATATGTTCAAAGAAAATATTAATCATGTACTTGAATTTTGAAGAACATATATAAGAAAAATGTTTCTTATGTATAAATAAAATGTACAATCTGTATGAAAAAATTACAATCAAAACATATATCTAAAAAATGTCAAATATGTATAATAAAAATGTTTCCTATGTGTAAAATAAATAAATAAATATGGATGAAAAAAGTAGGCATGAAAATATGTATCAGGGAAAAATGTTAATAATGTATTTGAAAAGTGCTCAATGAGTATAAAAAATGTTATTAATGTAAACGAGATGTATCTGGCAGATCTTCTGTGGCTGCTCATCACCGAAGACCAAGGACTAGTAAAAATGCCATGACTCACGTCATGGACCTTGCATCGCATAGGTGAAATTTGGTCGACCAACCAAAGTTTAATTTAAGTTGTGGGTGTGATTATGATGTACTTTCTCTGTAAACAAATATAATGAAAGGGCATTTCCCTACTTTATGTTTTGGATAATGATGACAACCCTTTGTGATTTAATCGTATGCTATATGTTTCAGATTCTCGATACTTAGGCTTACATCGAGGTTTACATCGGATTGCTATTGCCTCTCGAAGGAAAAGATCGAAGACGTGTCCTCTACGCTTTTGTTTTCTTTGGTCGTAGAGTACCCATACTATTAAGAGGGAATCCTCATTAGGAAGCTCTAGGGGAATCAGTTCACGTACACTTTTCTCACCCTCTCCTTGCCTTCCTCACGTGTGTGTGAGAGAGAGAGAGTTTTCCTTGCCTCTTCCCCTCTTTCCTGCTCACTGTTTCTGCCCAGCGGTTGTACCGCTCTCTGGAGCGTTTGTACCGCTGGGTCTTGTCGCTCACCAGCTTCGCTCGAGCGGTTGTACCGCTGCCTCCAGGCGGTGGTACCGCCACCATGCTCTGCAACAGCTGGGGCGGTGGTTCCGTCCATGCACCGCTCAAGTACCGCTCTCGCTTCTGGTTTGATGCGGTTCTTGGGCGGTAGTGGCCCGGTTGGTCCGGTCGTTCCATGATGACCGGTACCACCGGTGGTCTGAGCGGTTCTTCTGCTCAGTACTTAGACATCCAAGAGCTCAAGGCCATGCGGTTGTTCCGGTCTTGCACCGCTCAAGTACCGGTCTCATCTCTGTTTTGAGGCGGTAGTTGTGCGGTGGCTGGGCGGTTGGTCCGGTCATTTCTCTTAACTGGTACCACCGCCTAGTAGCCCGGTTGTACCGCCTGGTAGGGGTCTGCAGCTACACCGTGAGTGCTGGATGTACCGGGACATGGACCGGGTGTAG
>NW_024117493.1:0-81015 GCF_003073215.2 Triticum urartu | reverse complement strand
CTACTCTTCTCCCTTGTACAAAGTGGATAAGATCTTTATTAGATCAGCAACCGATCCCGGCCCTTTGCGGCCGTGGCGGGTGGCGTCATCCTCCCCATTGAAATCCCACATGGGGTGGCCTATATATTGAAGCGGCTGCACCCCCCGCATAATACATATGGACATGACCTCGATCATGGTCAATCCGGATCGAGCTAAAAAACTTATCCGGCTCATCAGGTAAAGAACGTCCCTGTCATCTTCCTCCAAGGAGCTCCATGGACGCCAGCTCCGATGCTTCTTCAAAGGGGCGTTGTTGAACTCAGGAAGGCCGATTCTAATAGGATCCGGGAGGGGGACGTCTTCTATATAAAACCATTCTGAAGGCCAGTCTTCAGACGTCTTCTTTGGGGTTCCGGACAGGTATCCGGTCCCGGCAATACGCCACACTTTGGCTCCGCCCACCTGATATATTGACCCCTTCTGAGAACGGGGCGCAAGGCAGAACAGCTTCTTCCACAGAGCGAAATGAGCTTCACAGCCCAAAAACAACTCGCAAAGGGCTACGAATCCCGCGATATGCAGCATGGAGGCAGGCATAAGGTTGTGCAACTGGAGGCCGTAGAACTCCAGGAGCCCCGGAGAAACGGATGAATTGAAAATCCGAGCCCTCTTACCAAATAAGGGACAAGGCATACCCGCTCTCCCTTGGAGGGATTGGGAAGGCTCTCCGCTTGCTCTCCGCCATTATAGGTGGCAAGCCCGGCTCGAACCAGGACCATGTACGCTGGGGGAAGAAATCCCTTGGTCTAAAGCATCACTAATTTGCTGTGCGGGATGGAACATCTCTCCCAATCTCCAGGCTTGGGGCTAGGGGAGCGAGAGGAGGAGCTGCGTCGACCGGCCATGATGAAATGGATCTCTGTCGAATGCGCTCCGATGAAGGCTCGCCAAGGGAGGATGGTGTGATTTGGATCTGAATCCTTGTCTTTTTAATAGGCAGCTCATTCACACAGCTAGGGGGTAAATGTAAAAACACCCTGGCTCTTCACATTCGCTCGACACGTGGAAAGTGGCCATTATTGGGCGTGGAAGCCAAGGAGTGCAACATTCACAAGAGGCCGGACACTATTTCGACAGGTACACGGAATTTGGAGAGGAACCCGCCCTGCAATGCCAAAGACAATACTTCGCGCCGGACTCATCGTCATTGAAGCCTGGTTCGGGGGCTACTGAGGGAGTCCTGGATTAGGGGGTCTCCGTACAGCCGGATTATATCCTTCGGCCGGACTGTTAGACTATGAAGATACAAGATTGAAGACTTCGTCTCGTGTCCGGATGGGACTCTACTTGGCGTGGAAGGCAAGCTAGGAAATACGGATATGGATATTTCCTCCTTTGTAACCGACCTTGTGTAACCCTAACCCTCTCCGGTGTCTATATAAACCGAAGGGTTTTAGTCCGTAGGACAACGACCACAACATACAATCATACCATAGGCTAGCTTCTAGGGTTTAGCCTCTCCAATCTCGTGGTAGATCTACTCTTGTACTACCCATATCATCAATATTAATCAAGCAGGACGTAGGGTTTTACCTCCATCAAGAGGGCCCGAACCTGGGTAAAACATTGTGTCCCCTGCCTCCTGTTACCATCCGGCCTAGACGCACAGTTCGGGACC
This sequence comes from Triticum urartu, assembly GCF_003073215.2. Lineage (NCBI taxonomy): Eukaryota > Viridiplantae > Streptophyta > Magnoliopsida > Poales > Poaceae > Triticum > Triticum urartu. Next base: position 79,355 of record NW_024117493.1, on the reverse strand, counting down.
CCCTACCCGAGATCCGCCGGTTTTGACACCGACAACGAGCGATGGTCTTTTCCTACCAATCTATCCCCCTAGGAGCATGCGCGTAGTACTTTGCTTTGATAACTTCTAGATTTTTGCAATAAAGTATATGAGTTCTTTATGACTAATGTTGAGTCCATGGATCATACGCACTCTCACCCTTCCACCCTTGCTAGCCTCTCTAATACCGCGCACCTTTCGTCGATATCATACACCTACCATATACCTGCCTCAAAACAGCCACCATACCTACCTATTATGGCATTTCCATAGCCATTCTGAAATATATTGCCATGCAACTTTCCACCGTTCCGTTTATTATGACACACTCCGTCATTGTCATATTGCTAGCATGATCATGTAGTTGACATAGTATTTGTGGCAAAGCCACCGTTCATAATTTTTCATACTTGTCACTCTTGATTCATTGCATATCCCGATACACCGCCGGAGGCATCCATATAGAGTCATACTATGTTTTAGTATCGAGTTGTAATCATTGAGTTGTAAATAAATAGAAGTGTGATGATTATCATTTAATAGAGCATTGTCCCAAATAAAAAAAGAAAAAAAGAAAAAAAAAGAAAGGCCAAAGAAAAAAAAAGAAGGCCCAAAAAAATAAAAAGGGGCAATGCTACTATCCTTTTTCCACACTTGTGCTTCAAAGTAGCACCATGATATAGCGAGTCTCATATATTGTGCTTCAACGTAGCACCATGTTCTTCATATAGAGAGTCTCATATGTTGTCACTTTCATATACTAGTGGGAATTTTACATTATAGAACTTGGTTTGTATATTCCAATGATGGGCTTCCTCAAATTGCCCTAGGTCTTCGTGAGCAAGCAAGTTGGATGCACACCCACTAGTTTCCTTTGTTGAGCTTTCATACATTTATAGCTCTAGTGCATCCGGTGCATGGCAATCCCTACTCACTCACATTGATATCTATTGATGGCATGTCCATAGCCCGTTGATATGCCTAGTTGATGTGAGACTATCTTCTCCCTTTTTGTCTTCTCCACAACCACCATTCTATTCCACCTATAGTGCTATGTCCATGGCTCACGCTCATGTATTGCGTGAAGATTGAAAAAGTTAGAGTATGAAACAATTGCTTGGCTTGTCATCGGGGTTGTGCATGATTTAAATATTTTGTGTGGTGAAGATGGAGCATAGCCAGACTATATGATTTTGTAGGGATAACTTTCTTTGGCCATGTTATTTTGAGAAGACATAATTGCTTTGTTAGTATGCTTGAAGTATTATTATTTTTATGTCAATATGAACTTTTGTCTTGAATCTTTCTAATCTGAATATTCATACCACAATTAAGAAGATTTACATTGAAATTATGCCAAGTAGCACTCCGCATCAAAAATTCTCTTTTTATCATTTACCTACTCGAGGACGAGCAGGAATTAAGCTTGGGGATGCCTGATACGTCTCCAACGTATCTATAATTTTTGATTGCTCCATGCTATATTATCTACTGTTTTGGACAATATTGGGCTTTATTTACCACTTTTATATTATTTTTGGGACTAACCTATTAACCGGAGGCCCAGTCCAGAATTGCTGTTTTTGCCTATTTCAGTGTTTCAGAGAAATAGAATATCAAACGGAGTCCAAATGGAATAAAATCTTCGGGAACGTGATTTTCTCACCGAACGTGATCCAGGAGACTTGGACCCTACTGCAAGGGATCAAAGAGGAGGTCACGAGGGTGGGGGGCGCCCCCCCCCAGGGCGCGCCCCCTGCCTCGTGGGCCCCTCAGTGCTCCACCGACGTACTCCTTCCTCCTATATATACCTACGTACCCCCAAACGATCAGAAGAGGAGCCAAAAACCTAATTCCACCGCCGCAACTTTCTGTATCCACGAGATCCCATCTTGGGGCCTGTTCCGGAGCTCCGCCGGAAGATGGCCGTCATCACGGAGGGCTTCTACATCATCCTAGCCCCTCTGATGAAGTGTGAGTAGTTTACCTCAGACCTTCCGGTCCATAGTTAGTAGCTAGATGGCTTCTTCTCTCTCTTTAAATCTCAATACAAAGTTCTCCCCCTCTCTTGTGGAGATCTATTCGATGTAATCTTCTTTTTGCGGTGTGTTTGTTGAGATCGATGAATTGTGGGTTTATGATCAAGTCTATCTATAAATAATATTTGAATCTTCTCTGAATTCTTTTATGTATGATTGGTTATCTTTGCAAGTCCCTTCGAATTATCCGTTTGGTTTGGACAACTAGATTGGTAGCTCTTGCCATGGGAGAAGTGCTTAGCTTTGGGTTCGATCTTGCGGTGTCCTTTCCCAGTGACAGAAGGGGCAGCAAGGCACGTATTGCATCGTTGCCATCGAGGATAACAAGATGGGGTTTATTTCATATTGCATGAATTTATCTCTCTACATCATGTCATGTTGCTTAAGGCGTTACTCTGTTTTTAACTTAATACTCTAGATGCATGCTGGATAGCGGTCGATGAGCGGAGTAAAAGTAGTAGATGCAGAATCGTTTCGGTCTACTTGTCAAGGAGGTGATGCCTATATACATGATCATGCCTAGATATTCTCGTAACTATGCTCAATTCTGTCAATTGCTCAACAGTTATTTGTTCACCCACCGTAGAATACTTATGCTCTTGAGAGAAGCCACTAGTGAAACCTATGCCCCCCGGGTCTATTCTCATCATATCAATCTCCATCACTTTATTCTTGCTTTGCTTTTTTACTTTGCTTTTACCTTTTACTTTGCATCTTTATACCAAAAATACCAAAAATATTCTATCTATCAGATCTCACTCTCGTAAGTGACCGTGAAGGGATTGACAACCCCTAATCGCGTTGGTTGCAAGTAGCTATCGTTTTGTGCAGGTACGAGGGACTTGAGCATGGCCTCCTACTGGATTGATACCTTGGTTCTCAAAAACTGAGGGAAATACTTACGCTACTCTTCTGCATCATCCCTTCCTCTTCGGGGAAAACCAACGCAAGCTCAAGACGTAGCAGCCGCCCCCGTCGCCATCCCCGTCCCCGTCCCCGTCGTCCCCGTCGCCGCGCCGCGCCCCGTCGCCATGCCCCGCCCCGTCCTCCCGTCGTCCCCGCCCGGCTCGTCCCCATCGTCGCCGCCCCGTCCCCATCCCCATCATCACCGCCCGTCTTCGTCCCCCGTTGTCGCGCCTCGCCGGTGAGCTCCTACCCCGGCTGCACACACACACACACTGTGTTATAGAAATATTAGAAATGTTTTTAGTTATAGAAATATTAGAAATGTTAGTTATATAGAAATGTTAGTTATATAGAAATATTAGAAATGTTAGTTATATAGAAATGTTAGTTATATAGAAATGTTTTTTAGTTATAGAAATATTAGAAATGTTAGTTTTAGTTATAGAAATATTAGTTTTAGTTATAAAATTTAGAATTTGCATATATGAAATCACAATCCATCATTTAAAAAATGTTACTTTACTTTTGCGGCATATAGTATTTGTTGTCCATGATGCCCGGCCCGCATCCTCGCCGTCGACCAGTTCGCGACGACTTCCTGCTTCAGAGGACCCATGTCCGGGACTGGGCTCCGCCAGGCTGGCACTGGGAGGTGCTACCTTCAAGGGCACGACGCTTGGTGAGGAACCCAGCCCCGGGTCCCGTCGTCGACCCTAATCTCCTTTGGTGGCGTTCGCGTGGGCCACTTTCGGTGCGGAGGGAGCCGGCCCCGCCGGAGGTGGTACGTCGCTGTGTCAGGGAGGAGGACGAGCACGTCCATCGCTACATGGCTGCTATGGACGCCAGGTTCTCCAATACCTGGCAGGTTCTTTTGGGAGATCACCCGAGCTATGATCCAGTGATGGTTCCTTCACTTTGGTTGTCCACCGCCTAGATTACTCTCTAGTATTCGATCTTTATTAGCTAGCTAGCTAGCTAGTGATGTATTTGATATATAATATTCAAGATTATATATATTATTTGAGATGATGTATTCGAGACGATGTATTCGAGATTATATTCGATGATGCTTATTATGTACTACGATTGATTTAGTTTTTCCTTATTAATTGATTGCATCCATGCATTGTAATTTGAATATATTTCTTTTGGATTAGTTAAATAAAACCTATGGCGGACAATACCGGCAGAGAGGGAGAAGAGGCCCTGTTCAATATCATACGCAATCTTCGCGGGCCAGATGATGATCATAATGAACAAGATTATGACGGCTCTGAATATCTAAACAACACCGGGGAGGGTGATATGATATTCGATCGCGACGACTGAATTGATGAAGTCATGAACTATGAACATGACGAAGAAAATGTTGACCTTGAAACAACAAAGACCAGCGAGGTATATTTATATAAGCAGGCATCTGGTGATCATCACATGTTTTAAATGACTTGAAGATATATATTAACGAATCGATCTTTCTTCTTTCAGCCATCCGGATCGAGCAAATCTTCAGGCAGCAGGACAGTACGAGGCCCGAACAAAAAGTTGAAGGAGGGCGTAAAGTACAATATCGAGGCCATCAAACCTAATGGTGAACCATTAGCGCCTAAGAAGATTGCGGACAAGTTCATTCGTCAGTGCGGAGTTCTTGTGAAGGACCAACTCCCGATCTCCCTTGAAGAATGGCGAGAGCCAGCAAAGCCACGTCCAGATCTTACTTTTGTCGATGATAGACAAAAACTTCTGCTTTGGGAAACGCTCATGGAACATTTCACCCTACCAGATCATTTCACAGATGTAGATGTGGAGAAAGTCAAGGACGCTGCTCTTAGGAAGATGGCAGTTGCATTCAACAACCACAAGAATTGTGTATGGGACCAGTACATCAAGGGAGGAAAGAAGACTCCAGTATTCAAGGGAACACTAGAGAAGCAAAGTGCTCATTGGGACAATTTCGTGAAATTCAAGGAATCAGAATTATCTAAGGAATGGTCGAGAATAAACAAGGCCAATGCCGCAAAAAAGGATAAGTTCTATAAGTTGGGGCCAGGTGGCTAAGCGGTGGGAATGCCTAAGTGGGATAAGTCTGAGAAAGAGATGGAGGATGCAAGTGTCACTCCAGAAACATTGAGCTGGCCCCCCAGGTGCAGGACTTGGTTCTATGCGCATGGGGGGAGTTGGACCCGAAGACAGGCAAAGTTTTGAAGAAGGCATGTCTGGACGGAGCCGAAGATAAGCTACTTGTTGCAATAGAAGAGGCTCGATCGGGGGTGTTCGAGCCCAACAGAGAGAACGACGAGCTTACGCGTGCCCTGGGAAATCCTGAACACCCGGGAAGAACACGAGGCAAGGGCGCTATTCCGTGGTATGAGGGGTTTTCAGACTGGAACGCCGACTATAGAACCTGTGCGAGAAAGAAGATTGCAAAGGAGAAGAAGAGGAAGATGGAGGAGGAGCAGAGGAAGCTGGACTATGAACGCCTTCAAGGCCTAGAATCAGCGCACGCGGACTTGGCAGTCAAATTCCAGCGGCAGCAGGAGAAGATCGACTCACTTAGCCAGCAAAGGGGGTCTCAGCAGCTGCAGCAGCTAGCGGATGATCCAGCATTGGATAGCACTGTAAGTGCATCTAGTGCCACCCGTAGTTGGTTTTGGAGTATTGACGACAAACCTAGTTGAGGGACTAATGTGTTTGTGAGAATTGCAGGAAAACACAGGTAGAAGTCCCTCATTGATTCGGTTTTACTACCAGAGATGACCCCTAAAATTGAATGAAGACATTGAAGACAAAGGTGGTTTATGAAGTTATTCACATTGAAGACTATGACAGAAGAAGACACGTTATGAAGCCTATGGAGCTCGAAGACTTAGATCTTTCGTAGTTCTTCTTCTTTTGTGTTGAGTCATAGGAACCACCGTACTGTTAAGTGGGGTCCAGGAGAACCAGTCAGAATGACTAAAGTGATGCCTAAATAAAAAACCTATGTCTTCGAGTGAAGACAATGAGAGCGAATCTTGTCCAGAGCCGGACAAGTCAGCTTTGCCTGTAGCCCAAGCAAAGTTGCCATGAGAGTTTGAAATCTGACCGTTGAGACATGTGTCAGTTCCTTAGTGACCCAGGGTCATTTCGGACAAATCAGGTCGGGTTGCCAAGTGGCTATAAATAGCCCACCCCCACAACCATAAACGGTTGGCTGCTCAGATTTCAGTGCACGGCTTTTGTCGTTTGAGAGCAACCCACCTCGAAGCCTTTGAGAGAAAATTCCTAGTGAGGAGAAAAGCCCTAACCACCCAGAGCCAGAGTAAATTGGGCATCACTTAAGTCTTCTTGTCTGTGTGATCTGAAGACTTATTACACTTGAGGACTGTGAATCCTTCAGACGGTTAGGCGTCGCGTTCAGAGCATCCAAGAGACATTGTGGATTGCCAGTGAACGAAGTTAGTGAAGGTTTTGGGAGTCTACCTTGAAGACTTACCGGAGTGATTGGGCGAGGACTAAGTGACCTTAGCTCAAGGAGAATACGGTGAGGACTTGGTGTCCTGGACTGTATGTTCAGGACTGGGTGTCCGGGACTGTGTGTCCAAAGGTTTAAATACCTAGCCTCTACAACCAGACGTACAGTTGTCACAGCAACTGGAACTGGTCCAACATATCATTGTCTTCAACGAGTCACTGGTTTCATCTTCATTTCCTTTTCTTACTGTTACATATTGTGAAGCCATTGCTTGCTTGCTTTATCTTTTGTCTTCACAACGTGAATGTATGAACTGTTTGGCTTCATAACTTCTTCCTACCTGATCCTTATTACACTGCAGTTGTTTGTCATTGTGCTTTCACTCTACTGAATACATGACCATGGTTGACCTAGTGTAATCTAACTTCCGCTGCATAGTAAAAGGCTTAATCTTCGTTGTTTGTCTTCATAACTCTCACGTTTTGAAGACTTTCATAAAAATCGCCTATTCACCCCCCCTCTAGTCGATATAACGCACTTTCAAGCACCATCCCATCCATGCCGAGAAGCAGCGTGGGTTCCGCCCCGGGCGACACATTGCTGGATAGCTACCCAGTGGATGACATCATGGAGAACACTAACTGCAAGCTACACTTCAAAATGAAGAACATATCCATGAAGGTGGCGGACGCCATTGCTTTTACAAATCCCCCTGAGGCAACCTTCCATTGCAACCCAATTCTAGCGGGCTATGCTCGTGTCTTGGTTGATAAGGTGGTGGACCAATATTCGGGGCTAGAGCTTGACATTCCTGGAGGTGACGAGGAGCACACACTGGGAGAGGCCAACCATCGTATCATCCTATGGATAAAGGATTGCATCATCTTTCGAAGGCCACCGACACCGCGTCATCCGACTCCTCGTCGAAGTCCGCCACCGAGTCAGCAGACTCCCGCTCCTCCAAGTCCGCCAACGCGTCAGGCCACTCCTCCTCCAAGTCCGGCACAGCTTCAGGCCACTCCTCCTCCTCCAAGTCCGGCAAAGCGTCAGGCCACTCCTCCTCCAAGTCCGGCATAGCTTCAGGCCACTCCTCCTCCAACTCAGCCACGTCATCCATCTTCGCCGCCTCAGCAATCACGGAAGAGAGCCGCCTCAGCTATGGTCCGTAGCGGTACAAGTCGAGGTAGTACTGGAGGTACAAGCGGAGGCAAGCGATTTCAATATGGTCCAAGCAGCCTCGCGCCTCTTCCGCAGAGGCCTTACGACAAGTCTGAGGAGGAAAACGTAGCCATATCGAAGGCCGAGGTGGAAGCCCATTTTGCATCGAAACCGCCACCGCCGCCAAGGGAGAAAGTGCCTGAGGAAAAGATTGACCACTTCATTCGTATGGCTAGACCACCAGCTCCCAAGCCTGTTGACACTGACTATGAGCGCCACCTCAGGAAGTTAAATCGAGCACGTCTATAGAAAGAGGCGAGCTCGAGCTCGAGCAAATCAGCTGGCAAAAGGAGCGGTAAAACCGTTCCCAAGCTGGGAGAACAGGCGGCGCAATCAACCCCCCTCTTGTTGTGCCAACAACACATGAGAGTACGCACGCCCAATATTATTGTGGGCAAACCGTTAACATTCCCGGGCTAGGCGATGTGGTAATAACTGAGGAGCATATTGAGCAGGCTGAAAGGCTCATGATCACTATTGGACAACTCCTCGACATCGAGCCCATGTCTCAGCTTAGAGAGGAGGAAATAAAACGGAAGTCTGGGGCCAACCTTTGGTCGAGCCAGACGAGGTCAAGTAGCTCCCAACGAGAATGTATGAATTGCATCAATGGTACATGGACATTACCAAGATTTCCAATCGAGAGTCCCTCATGGTGAATGTCAAGAAGGATCATTACTACCATGAGAAAGTTGTGTCTGTTGAGTATTCAAAACTATTTCAGTTATACAATCAAGACGCACTCGACAAATCTATCGTCAGTTGCTATTGTCTGTAAGTGATTTCTTTCTGTAATTTAAGTCTCAAGCTAGTTGTAGTGATCATTTTGATCAATCATTACCTGTAATTATCCTCACTATATTCTTTTCTGTGGTATTATGCAGGATGAAGATTTATGAAATGAAAAAAGGTGGACGCTATGGCATTGGGTTCATTGACCCAAATAGCATTAATGAATACACATGGAAATTAGATCCATATTATGAAAAAAGTGTAGAGGAAAGCATGCTAGAGTTCTTCAAGCGCCTCAATACCAATGAAGATATACTACTTCCTTACAACTTCGAGTGAGTCACACTATCTTGTACTACAAATTCTGTTTAGCCTACTAGCTAACTACATGTTTTTGCTTACATATGCCCGCTTAATTAAGACATGCAAACGTGTGTGCATGCAGATTTCACTGGATCTTGTTAATCATTAAAGTTGATGAAGAAACAGTTAAAATACTGGACTCACTACTTAAAAAAGCAAGTGACTACACCATCTTGTTTGGGATAGTCAACAGGTAATTTCAATCATTATTAACTATATCTCGACCTATTTAGTTCGTCAATTCCTGATATGAACTATTTAATAACCCCTTTATTCATTTTCTTTCTCGGCAGGCAGGGCTTGGGCAAAGTTCATCAGCGTCACTCCAGGCCAATGTAAACGAAAGCTGAAATGGTATCGACCCAAGGTAAGTAATTAAGTAGTACTAGCTAGCTAGCTGCCATCTCTTTAATTATCATGCTTGATTAATTATTATCTGATCAAATTCCATTCTCTTAAAGGCCCTGAAGCAGGCGTCGGGGAATAATATGTGTGCATACTACGTTTGCGAGAACATTCGCATGATGGCATTCGAAAGGAGCAGATCTCAAAGACAAGAGTGGGTACGTTTGTCAGAACACTATTCATAATTTTTATACCATTATCGATATCTAGTCACACAACTAATACACATGCATATTGATCTTCTTCTTAACAGTTCAAAGAGGTGCGGGAGCAGCTCCTAGCAAAGGAGCGCATAGAAGCAATTCAAGAGGAAATAGCGGGATTTTTGCTCGACCAGGTCATAGATCCCAAAGGAGAATACTATTACCCGCTACCGTCCCCATGAACCACTTCCAATTGTCATCGTGCTCCGAAGGCACCAATTAGGCTAATGCCACTGGCTCCGAAGGCACCAATTAGGAGAAATTGTATATAGCTAGCTAATTGTATATATATATATATACATTTGTGTATATATGTGTGAATTAATTAAGGGTGGTTGTGAGACATTCGATGATATATATATATATAATCGGTTCTACTAGAAAATCTATTTATATATATATGCATAACGTGTACAATATGTAGTATCGTAAAATAGCAGCAAACGAAAAAGAATTAAATGGAAAACACAAAATTAAATGAAAAAGAAATCATAAACCCAAAACCCGCCAACCTTTTAATACCGGTTGGTGTCACCAACCGGTACTAAAGGGCTGCCTGCCCCCGGAGCTGACTCGTGCCACGTGGTTGCCCTTTAGCACCGGTTCGTGCTGAACCGGTACTAATGGGGGGGCCTTTAGTGCCCACACTTTAGTGCCGATTACCGAACCGACACTAAAGGGCCTTACGAACCGGTGCTATTGCCCGGTTCTGCACTAGTGTATCCACTGGTAGATCAAGCCTCCCTGCACTCTCCCATTGGCAGAGCTAACATAGAAGGAAGAAAGCAACGATCTACAGGTAGAGGGGAGGAGAAGTGGCATTGTGCAGGTCAGGAATAAAGTTCGCCTAACCCTTAGTCGAGCTCGTCAACGGCGAAGAGGCCAATGGGGAGTCGTTTGGTCGAATCTGGTTGTGTCTTCGTGTTTTAAAGGTGGTATTCGAAGGCATCCCCTAGCAGAGTGGATGGTGGCATATCCTGCATTTGTCCTCCGGCTTCATATAACTGACAAAGTATGGTGAGCTTTAGTTTTGTCAGGAGCCGGTGAGGTTAGGTCTCCCAGCTAACCAGATCCTAGTTTTTTGCAAGGGTGTACGCCCAGCACTATTTGTCACATTATGTTGACTATATTAGCATTTTTTTTATTAATTTAATCCAGGAAATAATCATGAGCATGGCATTGAAATTATTGAATATATACTGATATTCGATTACGTAAAACTAGTAGAAAAAGGATCAAATGTGAAGCACATTAGTGCCGGTTTGAATTTGAGCCGGCACTAATGTGTCCATTAGTGCCGGTTCCAACGGCTAGGCGGGCAAACATCATTAGTACCGGTTCGTGGGAAACCTTTAGTACCGGTTCATGCCATGAACCGGTACTAATGAGGCTGTGTCAGGCTGTGGTCAGGCTGGAGCCCCCACGAAGACCTTTAGTACTGGTTCATGGCATGAACCGGTACTAGAGTTTCTTAGTAAGCTGATTTTTAGTCCCACCTCGCCAAGAGAGAGGCAGTATGAGCGGTTTATAAGCCGTGAGTGCAGAGACGATGAAGGAGAGGCGCAATGCTCACCTGCACGTTGCTGAGCTTCAAGCCTTTCGGAATAGCATAGATTGCACGGAGCTATGTGCAATGCAGTCTACACTATTCCAAAAGGCTTGAAGCTAATTAATCAGCATTGCACCTCTTTTTTATTTTTAATAACTTATTTGAACTCCGGACTTCTTGTGATCAGTATGCAGCATTCAAAGCGACGTCATCAATTTCCAACATGTTCTGACATAATTTGTTGTTTTTCAGTTATTTACCGAATTGTTTAGAGAGCTAAATGACCGTGAAATTGAAAATCACTACAAAATGAACTCTGAAAATGTTGAAACTTGCAATGTATCATCATTTCACCCACATAGCATGTGCGAAAGAGTAGAGAGGGTCACGGCAAAAACTGGACGCACTTCGTGTACAAACTGGACAATGTCTTTCGGAGTATCAGGGTTTCAGACGAGAACTCATCTGTTACACGGGCACTTCAATGTTTTTTAAACTTATTTGATCTCCAGATTTTTTTTGCATTCAGTATGCATCATTCAAAGCGACGTCATCAATTTCCAACATGTTCTGACATCATTTGTTCTTTTTCAGTCATTTACCGAATTGTTTAGAAAGCTAAATGACCGTGAAATTGAAAATCACTACAAAATGAACTCTAAAAATATTGAAACTTGCCATGGTATCATCATTTCACCCGCATATCATGTGCGAAAGAGTAGAGAGGGTCACGGCAAAAACTGGACGCACTTCGTGTACAAACTGGACAATGTCTTTCGGGGTATCAGGGTTTCGGATGAGAACTCATCTGTTACACGGGCACTTCAATGTTTTTTAAACTTATTTGAAATCCCGACTTTTTTGCGTTCAGTATGCAGCATTCAAAGCAACGTCATCAATTTCCAACACGTTCTGACATCATTTACTGTTTTTCAGTCATTTACCGAATTGTTTAGAGAGCTAAATGACCGTGAAATTGAAAATCACTACAAAATGAACTCTGAAAATGTTGAAACTTGGCATGGTATCATCATTTCACCCGCATAGCATGTGCGAAAGAGTAGAGAGGGTCACGGCAAAAACTGGACGTACTTCGTGTACAAACTGGACAATGTCTTTCAGAGTATCAGGGTTTCGGACGAGAACTCATCTGTTACACAGGCACTTCAATGTTTTTTAAAATTATTTGAAATCCTGACTTTTTTGCGTTCAGTATGCATCATTCAAAGCAACGTCATCAATTTCCAACATGTTTTGACATCATTTGCTGTTTTTCAGTCATTTACCGAATTGTTTAGAGAGCTAAATGACCGTAAAATTGAAAATCACTACAAAATGAACTCTGAAAATGTTGAAACTTGCCATGGTATCATCATTTCACCCGCATAGCATGTGCGAAAGAGTAGAGAGGGTCACGGCAAAAACTGGACGCACTTCGTGTACAAACTGGATAATCTCTTTCGGAGTATCAGGGTTTCGGACGAGATCTCATCTATTACACAGGAACTTCAATGTTTTTTATACTTATTTGAAATCCCGACTTCTTTTGCGTTCAGTATGCAGCATTCAAAGCGACGTCATCAATTTCCAACACGTTCTGACATCATTTGCTGTTTTTCAGTCATTTACCGAATTGTTTAGAGAGCTAAATGACCGTGAAATTGAAAATCACTACAAAATGAACTCTGAAAATGTTGAAACTTGCCATGGTATCATCATTTCACCCGTATAGCATGTGCGAAAGAGTAGAGAGGGTCACGACAAAAACTGGACGCACTTCGTGTACAAACTGGACCATCTCTTTCGGAGTATCAGGGTTTCGGACGAGAACTCATCTGTTACACGGACACTTTAATGTTTTTATACTTATTTGAAATCCTGACTTCTTTTGCGTTCATTATGCAACATTCAAAGCGATGTCATCAATTTCCAACACGTTGTGACATCATTTGTTGTTTTTCAGTCATTTATCGAATTGTTTAGAGAGCTAAATGACCGTGAAATTGAAAATCACTACAAAATGAACTCTGAAAATGTTGAAACTTGCCATGGTATCATCATTTCACCCGCATAGCATGTGCGAAAGAGTAGAGAGGGTCACAAAGAAACTAAATACAGAAAAAAAAACTACTCGGAAATAAATAGAAGAAAATAAATAAAGCAGAAAATAAAAAACTATATAAAAAATTACTCAAAAATAAATAGAAGAAAATAAATAATGCAGAAAAGAAAAAAAACTATATAAAAAATTACTCAAAAATAAATAGAAGAAAATAAATAATGCAGAAAATAAAAAACTATATAAAAAATTTGTTGGGGCGCTGCCCAGTGGGCCTGCCAGACCTAGGGTGTGCATATTCAGGCCCAGAAGGGCCAGCAGGCTCACAGGGCAGCGCACCATAGTTAGGCCCAGAAGCCTGCTATATAGAGAAGTTCGAATGAGCAGCTGCGGTTGGGTTTATAAACCAGTGCGGCTGCCCTTCGCTCGGCGAGGTGGGACTAAACATTGTGCACCATCGGTGGCAGCGCACAACCATTAGTACCGGTTGGTGGCTCCAACCGGTACTAATGAGTGGGTCTTTAGTACCGGTTCGTGGCACGAATCGGTACTAAAGGGGTCCGCTTCCCGCCCCTTGGCCTGGCGAAAATTGGCCTTTAGTACCGGTTGGTGGCTCCAACCGGTACTAAAGGCCCCTCCTATATATATGGCACTTACAAAAAATTCAGTTTCATCGACCACCACTTCTTCTCCAACTTCTTCGCGCGACATCACCGCCGCCGCCGCGCCGTCGCCCATCGCGCGCCGGCCCTGCCGCCCTCGCCGCCCCCGCCGCGCGCCGTCGCCGTCACCGCCGTCGCCCCCGCCGCCCGTCGTCGCCGTCACCGTCGTCGCCGCCCGTCGCCACCGCCCCGTACTACGTCGCTGTCTCGATCGCGCCGTCGCCCCCGGCCCGCCGCTCGTCGTCGCGCCGTCCCCGTCGCATCGCCGTCTCATGCCGCCGCCCGTACACCGCCGCCCCCTGCTCGTACACGCACACACACATACGCACACATACACATTGTTTTTACTTATTTACTGTTTTCTATTGTTTAGATTAATGTTAGATAAATTACGTAGATAAAAATGTTAGATGAATTATATGGAAAAGATGTTAAATATTAATGTCAATTTTAGATGAATTAGCTAGATATTAATTAGGTATATATATGAGATTTGAACTAGTTGAATTAATATAACTAGTTTATTTTTATAATGAAAATTAATAGAACAAGTTTATTTTTAGTAAGAAAATTTAGGTATATGAGATTATTTGAACTAGTTGAATTAATATAACTAGTTTATTTTTAGTAAATGCTTAGCTGAACTATTTGAATTAATAGAACTAGTTTATTTTTAGTAAGAAAATTTAGGTATATGAGATTTGATGATCTAATTAAAATATTACTATATATAGCTACTCTATATATTTTAGTAAGAAAATTAATAGAACTAGTTTATTTTTAGTAAATTCTTAGTTGAATTTGTTGAATTAATAGAACTAGTTTATTTTTAGTAAGAAAATTTAGGTATATGAGATTTGATGATCTAATTAAAATATTACTATATAGAACTACCTACTTTATTATATAGAGATTTGATCATCTAATTAACATTTTACTATATAGAACTAGCTACCTTATATTTTTAGTAAATTCTTAGTTGAATTAATAGAACTAGTTTATTTTTAGTTAGAAAATTTAGGTATATGAGATTTGATGATCTAATCGAAATATTACTATATAGAACTACCTACTTTATTATATAGAGATTTGATCATCTAATTAACATTTTACTATATAGAACTAGCTACCTTATTTTTAGTAAGAAAATTAATATAACTAGTTTAGTTGAATTAGTTGAACCAGTTAGTTGAATTAGTTGAGCTACTTTATTTAGGTATATTTTTCGTAAGTGCTTAATTGAATTAGTTGAATTAATAGAACTAATAAGTGTTTAATGTTTCACCTATGAACATAGGAATGTCGTCTGACGACGAACATGATTACATTATGTGCGAATACTGCGAAGACCAGCGCGGCAGAAATTTTCTAGTTGATGATAGGCGCTTCAGCATCAAGCTGGATGAGAACTTCGAAGTGGATACAGTAAGTCAGAACGACAAGTCTTTTTTCGTAATTAAGCATGACTTATGCTTCATTTGCTTCAACTTTTAATTTTAATTTTTCACTATTCTACTAGCGTATCCCCTGCCATGCAAGAATTTTTATCTTGGATAAGATAAGTTTCAGTCCTAACAAAACTATGGAGGTAAAAAAAGTTTACTTGAAGACCGAGCATGGTTATACCTTCAACGTCAAATTATACAATGCAGACACATACACCTATTTTGAATGCAAAACTTGGCAAGCACTATGCAAGGCTTATGCATTTGAGCCTGATATGGTTATCACCTTTGATATTCGTCCGGAAGATGATATTGAAGGTAATAGAGACATCTGGGTCGATGTGCAGACGCCTCCATTTCTACCATTATGTGAGTTTCTCAACCATATTTATGTCTTCGATATTGTTTATTCAAAAATAGTTGACAAGTAATTTATATTGACAGCTTATTTCCAATCAAGCAAACATGTCCGACGCTTGGTAGACAGGACCGTCCACTGTCCCGGGGCTGAACTAAACTGCGAGCAGACAAGTCATTATGTTTCATGGCTTGAGGATCTTGATGCTGTCAAGACAAATTTTTTTCCTGCACTTACAAATGTTAGTACTCAAAACGTGCGACCAATAGTGTTCATACTGAACTATGGTCACATATATTTAGGAAAGATGGTAAGATTTCTACTATTTCTCCTCAGTGCATCTTTTGCATACATTATTTTTTTAAGCTAAACTTCATTGCTAAGTATGCTATTATACGATGTTCTTCAACAGGGACTCCCGATGAATGTTGTGCCTGATTGGATCGAGACTAAAGTTACCATGAATATTGTTAGCTTACGGCCAAGATATCCTACGATGAACTTTAGTGCATTCAGGTTTTCTAATAGCGAGGAATGCTTAATAGTAAAAGACTGGAGCAAAATTGTGAACAATCGCAGAGAAGTACTAGGGGGAAGCAATCAGAAGCGCAACCCACGATTAGGAAACAGGTTCATCTGCATGCTCCAATATGATGAACCAGGAAAGTTATACATGTTCTATGCTATTTCACCTGAGAGAGAGCAGCAGGAGTGATTAGCTAGTTCATGATCTTAGTACTTGTCCTCTCATGTCCGTGTTCTTCGTCCTGAACTTAATCTCAAAGAGTGATTTGCTTTTGTGGTGTTAGGAACGCTTATAATATCATTACCATATTGAACTTGATGATATCTTTGCTTCTGGTAAAAGTGAATGTTTCTTCTTTAAGCTAGTGTTGGTGGTGATTAGATAGCGGTAATGACTATATGATGATTAAGTAGTGGTAATGAGACGACTATTATATGATGATTTTTAGCTAGCTATTAAAACTGTTGTTGGTGATGATATATATGATGCAAGAGTTTTTATATTTATATGATGATGATGATGATGATGATGATGAGTTATTATATCATTTATGAAAGAAACCGCAGATTCTGGATGGATTCTAGCTAAGTGATCAAGTATATGCCATATCCATATTACCTCAATCACTTAATTAGGTGATCAAGTATATATAACATGGATATGGCATATACTTGATGACTTACCTAGGATCCACATGCATCCAGTCAAACTAATTTGCGGTACTTTCACCTAATGATTTAACAACTCATTATAATATAAAACAATCACTAAATTAAATTGAAAACACAAAATTAAAGTAAAAATAAAAAATAAAACCAAAACAGACCCAAACATTTAGTACCGGTTGGTGTTACCAACCGGTACTAATGTCCTACGCGCCCCCGGAGCTAGCTCGTGCCACGTGGTTGCCCTTTAGCGTCGGTTCGTGTGGAACCGGTACTAAAGGGGGGCCTTTAGTCCCCACACTTTAGTGCCGGTTACCGAACCGACACTAAAGGGCCTTACGAACCGGTGCTATAGCCCGGTTCTGCACATATTACGCAAACAACAGCCACATCTACGTATAACGTAGTATGGTTAACACGAAAATAATCAGGAGTGGAATAAGCGAGTTATACCTTCTAGTAGGCTGGGCCGAAGCCGCGGCGGCGGCAACAACGGTGTCCTTGGCGGCCTTCTTCTCGGCGGCGAGTCTGTCAGCTTCGGTGCCCATGGTGGTGATGAAGGCAACGTGAATGTGGATGATGTAGTGTAAGTAGATGAACGGTGGTGAGCAGTCACCTAGGAAACACTCCCCCAAAAACCTAATCGCCCCTCTCCCATACAAGATCTCAAGGGGCGGGGTTTCGGAGACCTGCTCTCCTGTTAATCGTGCACGCGGTTGACAGGATGGGATCATCGATGACAGCAGCAGCGAGAGGAACGACTGTGGTGCGCGTGGAGATAGAGCAGATGCGATCTATTCTTCTGGTGGTGACTAGAGTTGCCGAGGCCTCCAGTATATAGGCGCGGTTAGGTAGGAGGATGTGGGCTGGACCCACATCTGAGTCGGTGACAACCCATGATCCGACGTCTCAGATTTGGGGCGCGTCTGTTGCATACTCTCCATTTCAGACCGGCAAAAATAAATGCATGCATGGCATAGGTCTGAGCTCGACTCATTCACATTCACGTGACACGAGGTGGGCGACAGAAGATGAGCGCGCGGGAACCATTTCTCTTCTCAAGTTTCAATAGCATCTGAAAGAGAATCCCTTATAAGGAGGTCAAACTCGTACTCCACTAGCGGGATGGTACTAAACTTCCCACTACATCCCTTGTCATGACACCTACATAGGCCCTTAGAGATTTCTCTAAAATTGTTGGATGGGCCTTCTTGCTCGGTGCAATGACCCATATTTCAACACATTCTTCTCCCGTGCAGCGATCTATTACTTTGACCACTATTGTCGGCGCCTTCTTGCTCGGTGCAACGACTTCCCAGTCATTATATCAACGCCATTTCCATGGCTCGGATGAGGAATTTGCGATCCAGACAAAGAGGGCGTCAATTTCTCCAAGAACCTGTGTGTAATTTTTATTTTTTAAGAACGGTCATGTAAAGGTTGGTTGGCCTTAATATATGTCATTTTTTCTTTTCTAAAAGAAATAGTTTTTGCTAATATGCACCTACAAACCTATTGATCACATTATAGACCATGTCAATATCTAAAATGTCATCAGTTGAGGAACCGAGGAACTGAAGGGGTATATGATAGTCATATCAGTATTTTGGTGTTGTGTTTACTTTACCCTGAACTACAAAATTAGGTATATATTATGCACCCTTTTTGCGAATAGGAATATATTATGCACCTAACTTCTAAAATTCAAGGAAATGATCCTTTTGAGGTGGTTTTTCTTTGCCACTTGGAACAATAATGTGCACTACAATCGTGCAAACTACTCAATAAATCAAATATTAAAAAAATGCGGTGATCTATATAGAATGAATTTCCCTTGAGGGCCATTGATCTAGATCTATTTTAGGGTACCTCGTGCTCCGAAACCATAAGGCGGAGTACCAAACAGATATGTCTATTCACAGTGTAGGGTAACTTAGTCAATCTCCCGAGGATAATTTAGACTTTTCATGATCATTAAATTACCTATAAAACAGCTCTTGATCTGCGATTTAATTTGTGCCTTCTTTTTGCAAGAGGGGTAGCTCTTGACTCTGTAAAGAGGCATCTGTGATAATCAATTAAAAATTATAAAGATGAACCAAGGTGGAGCCGATATTTGTGGTGCTTCATCAAGAAATTCTTTGATAGTTTGAATTAGCTATGAGGCTCAGTTCCAGTTGCTAAACTGTGATAATATGAGTATTTTGTAAAAGTGGGTAAAATTCTTCGACAATCATACTCTCTCCGTCGCCGAATAAGTGTACATCTAGCTTTTGTCTTAAGTCAAAATTTTAAAATTTTGACCAACTTTCAAAGGAAAAGTAAAAGCATTTATGGTACTAAATTAGTATCACTAGATCTATTTTAAAATGTACTTTGATAATATACCAATTTGATGTCATATATGTTACTACTATTTTTTATAAAGTTGGTCAAAATTTTAAAATGTTGATTTAGAACAAAAGTTAAATGTACACTTATTCGTGGACGGAAGGAGTAGTTAGCTATGTAGGGTCAGTTCCAGTTGCTAAATTGTGATAATATATATATATTGTAAAAGAAAGTAGTGGCTGCACCCATCTTCGGTGCACCCACGGTACACCCATACAAGAAAACATAGCAAAAAATTCAAAAAATTCTGAAACTTTATAGGAATGATCATCAACAAATGTTATGGGGCTTAAAAAATTTGGTGGTCAAATAACATTCGAGAAGCTCTCTACAAAAAAGACGAAATTACAAAATCTGCTTAAAAAATAGAGTTAATTGCAGGGAAATATCACATTTAGGGCAGGCGTGACAAATCAGTACCATTATTCGGTTTTTTTTGCATGTCAGTACCATGTCTAGGGCAGCCTGTTACATATTGGTCTAAACCGTGCATGACAGTGTGTTGACGCCGTATCTGACCATTGGGGCCTGCCTGTCAGGGGATGACGTGGCATGTTCTTTTGCAAAAAAACACTCACACTTTTTATTTAATCGCGTATATATCCCTTAGTTCCGAAAAAAAGGACCTGGCAGAAAAAAACGTACAAAAAGTAATTCAGCGAGGGCGGGATTCGAGCTCGAGATGGGGCGCACACAGTGTGAACGCGACGGCCACTACGCCATGTACTCTAACAGTGATAGTTAAGGCAATCTTCCTTTGTAATATTATTATCCTGGACGTTCCGTTTTATTGTATTTGTTTTTTTTCGGATTTCTTTTATGTTTTTGCAAATCGTGGTTATTCTTTGCCCGTACGCAATGTGCGTATCGTATATTGAAAAACTAATACACATTATATGTTAAAAGTTTATCATATATACAAGTTTATAATAATAAGATCTTTGCGCCGAACATCGTATACATACCGAATATTTCTTCAGGTGTATCTATTTTTTTAGTTAGACGATGAACGTTATAATGCAAAAAAAAGTTCATTGTATATTAAAAAAATTCACTGTATAAAATTAGCACCTGAGATAGACAAAATGTTTTATCTAAAAAGAATGAAGGAAGGAGGAAATACGACATAAAAGCTTGAAATACTCGATAGCTAATACCGTGCATGCAGAAATAAATAAGAAATTATATGTCAAACAAAATTCTGTTTTCTGCCGCTTTAGAAATTGTAATTCTTAATGATGCGACTTGCACATCGCAAGGCTCTACAAAAATGTATACATGGACCCAGCTTTGCATATAGTGCATCTACCCACTGTGGATTGATCGAGTATATATCTTTTTTTATGCAAATTTATTTATCAATAGTACTCAGCCAACATAGAAATAGTACCTCTTGCATTTGGAAAATATAGCTTCCTGTGAGTTTCTCTAAATTTTCTACCGATGTTTACAATGAAAAATCCAAAGCAAATGGAGAGGTAAAGTATAGTTTTTAATAAACCGTACTTCATATCTTGTATTAATGATGGTAAAAAAAATGAAATAAACTACTCCCTCCATTTCATAATATAAGAGCGTTTTTGACACCACACTAGTGTTAAAAACACTCTTATATTGTGGGGCGGAGGGAGTATATATGTTTCGCCATCAATGTTTAGAGAAAATAATGAAAGAATAGCAACTAGAAAATACTGAAAGAATATTATGGATAATAAAAAAAACAGCAGGACAATGCGCACCCGGACAATGCGCCTTGCTGCGGATAATAAAAATAATAATGAAAGAATAGCACCTGAAAAAGCGGAACGTCAAAAGTCCTTCTATAAAACAAATAATTGCCAATAGTTCAGTCGAACATGCACTAGCGTAGCGGTCGTCGCGTTTGCACTGTGTAACCCCAGGCTCGGGTTCGAACCACGCCTGGCGAGCCCGCGCATATGTAATTTGTGTACGTTTTTTTTCTTGCAGGTCCTTTTTTCGCAACTAAGGATATATGCGTGATTAAATAAAAAGTGTGGGTGTTTTTTGCAAAAGAACATGCGAGCACGCACAAGCACTTGACCGAAGGGGACCAGCGCTTCTACTCCTCCACCGAGGAGCCGTTCTTGTGAGAAGCAAGGGATGTCGTGAACGGTGGGAGGTCAAAGAAAGAGAATTGACCTCTGAATACAGTGATCCTATGATCTAGATAGACTCGTCCTTTTTCTAGATAAGGGTGACTCAAGAAATTGGGGGTGGGACCTGCTGGCATAATGCAGGCTGTAACGTGGGAATTCGAGGTCTCATGAATGAGTTTTTTTTCATGGACAAACATACTTTCTGGGCAGGCCCCAACGGTCAGATACAACGTCAATACACCGTTATACAAGGTTTAGACCAATATGCAATAGACTGCCCCAGACATGGTACTGACATGCAAAAAAACTGAATAATGGTACTGATCCATCACACCTGCCCCAAATGTGGTACTTCCCCGCATATGTAATTTGTGTACGTTTTTTTTCTTGCAGGTCCTTTTTTCGCAACTAAGGATATATGCGTGATTAAATAAAAAGTGTGGGTGTTTTTTGCAAAAGAACATGCGAGCACGCACAAGCACTTGACCGAAGGGGACCAGCGCTTCTACTCCTCCACCGAGGAGCCGTTCTTGTGAGAAGCAAGGGATGTCGTGAACGGTGGGAGGTCAAAGAAAGAGAATTGACCTCTGAATACAGTGATCCTATGATCTAGATAGACTCGTCCTTTTTTTAGATAAGGGTGACTCAAGAAATTGGGGGTGGGACCTGCTGGCATAATGCAGGCTGTAACGTGGGAATTCGAGGTCTCATGAATGAGTTTTTTTTCATGGACAAACATACTTTCTGGGCAGGCCCCAACGGTCAGATACAGCGTCAATACACCGTTATACAAGGTTTAGACCAATATGCAATAGACTGCCCCAGACATGGTACTGACATGCAAAAAAACTGAATAATGGTACTGATCCATCACACCTGCCCCAAATGTGGTACTTCCCCGCAATTAACTCAAAAAAATAGGTACAATCCAGTAAAATTCCAATAACATGGAGAATGAAGTAAAAAAAACTATCAGTGAGAAAGAATGTATCTGCAAATTTATTTTGAGTAAGTCAATTTTTCGGCCCATTAGATTAAAGATCCAATGGCCGACCTTCTTTCTTCTTCTTTCAGCTTTCTTATCCAAATTACAAATTTGGTCAATTCTATCACTAATCTCTCTCTAATAATAAAACACAGATTGACTTTGTCGGATTCACCGTCACAATGCGCTTTCTTCTTATGTCATAATACGTTTTTATAATTTATATGGACAAGATCGTAATATAAATGAGGTGGTACTAATTTGGGTCCGCACCAACCGGCTAGCATGGGCCTCAGCCCATCCAATGTTACGTTTCGATCCACTGCCCTTCTGTCAAGGAAAACTAAATCATGGCTTGCGGGGATCGATCTCACGACCCACTTAACTGACGAGGAGATGGAACCGGCTGGGCTAGCTTCCCTTTATTTGCATTTGATGGGATGTTCGGGTATAGAGGGGATATTCAGATGGATTTCTTAGAAAGTAAGACCATATAATAGGAAGGTGTAGCAAGACCAATTAACTGAAGTCAAAGTATCGGGGATTGGGTGCGACATATGCCAATGGATGGCTTATCACGGTAGGAGCGAGTAGAACGTCGTCGGTGCCCGAAAGTGGGATGACGCGTAGACATGAACGCCGGCGTACTTTACCCAGGTTCGGGGCTCTCCTAGGAGATAACACCCCTAGTCCTGCTTTGCGGGGTCTCCGCATGATCACTAAGGCAAAGTGAGTACAAGGGCGCTCCTCGAGCTGTATGCTGGAGGTAGAAGAAGGCGGGGCTAGCTCTCTCCTCCCTCTATGATCTGGTCTAGTTCTAATGGGTGGAACCCTTTGCATGGGTGCCCTGAAGGGTTTATATAGGCCTACCCCCCAGGGGTACAATGGCAAACTGACTGGGCGTAGGTCCCAGCCGTCAGTCTCTTCACCTGCCGGCCTTTCTGCCGACTGCTGGGGCCCACCGATTGGTGGGCCCCGTCGACTGGTCCGGTACGGAGCCGACAGGCCGTACCCGCCGCTTGTGGGTCTTGCCGGCTGCTGATTATTGTAGCTGTGCTTCTAATGACGCAGGCTTGGTTATGGGGTCGTGGCTACAGCCCCGCCGCCTGGCGGGTGATCACTGTAGCCACTCCCTGTCTCGTCTGGTTAATGGCGCGGGGGACCCATGGGAGGGGCAGGCCGACTCCCGGGGGGCGGCTCCCTTCGGGTCCGACTGATGGCGCTCTTGCCGTCTTCTGGACTCTCGCTGACTGGTAGGGCCCGTCATCCGTGGACCATACTGACAGACCGTCGTGGGTGCAGGACTCCGCCCACTGTTGCTGATGTCAGGGATGGCATGGCAACAGTGCCGCGCCAGACGGAGATCTCAGTTGGTACAGCGCACTGTGGCCTAGCCATCCCCTGGAAAGGGGAGGGAGTGGGCTTCACTGTTGCCACTCCCCGTCCCATCCCCCTGATGAAGGCATGGGCTTTGTTGGTGTCGTGGGCCAACTCCCCGTGGCCGGCTTCTCTGGAAGCCGTCAGGCGGGGGTCAGCCCGTCTTGATCTCGCTTCTAGGACTCGGCCGCATGCGGGCAGTCGGTTGTTCTTTCAGCCGGCCTCCAGAAGGCGGCTCTTCATCCTGGCGTCTTGAGGGGCGCAATCAGTCCCGATATCTTAAAAGGTTCGGAGCCTCGGGTTAGCCTACCCGTGACCCATTACTCCAACACAAAGATTTCTTCATCAAAAAGTATATGCAAAGACCACATAATGGGAAGGTCTGCATGGATTGGCTACAACATGCATGCAGCGTGTATACGCCCTACATATACCGGTATTTTTTTACTAATTCTAAAATAATTACCAATTAAGTGATACTAATTATTTGATTGGTTATTTTAAAATAAAACCAAACTTTTTACTAATTCTAAAATAAGTACAGATTAAATGATACTAATTATTTGAGTGTTACTAATTCTAAAATAATTACAAATTAGGTGATACTAATTATTCGAGTGATTATTTTAAAACAACACCCAAACGAATTCTACAAAAATTAAAAAAATCTATCGGCGAATATTTACTACTGAATTAAACAATGGTGGAGAAGGGAGTTATTAATTGTTAGTTATTTTGTATCGTTGCAATGCACGGGCACTTTTGCTATGTGCATAATAGCACATGGATATGATTTTGCGAGTCTACGCCCGTTGCAACGCACGGGCATTTGTGCTAGTCTTTTTCCCTATCTCTTCTTAATTAATTTTCTATCCCTAATCCCTATCCCTATATATATAATATATATATATATATATAATAATAATAATAATAATAAGCACGGATTGACTCCGTGGGTTCACCGTCACAATACGCTTTCTTTCTGTAAATTTAGGTTTTTAGTTTGAATTTAAAACATATACACGAGGTGGTACTAATTCGGGAAACCACGTCGTGTGCATCAAACGATGCAAACAATGCTCGACCGTGCACTTTGGCCCAGTGATTCAGGCCCACATACCCGTACGCATTTGCCTCCTCAACTCGAACCCTCGCCTTTGCCCTTGCCGAGCCCTCGCCGCCGCCACACCTCAGCCCCCTCGCCGCCACGGCAGCACCTCAGCCCGCTCGCCTCCGCGTTCGCGTGTCAGCCCGCTGGACATCCCCACCTCGGCGGTCACACCTCTACCCGCTCGCTGCCCCCGTCGCAACCCAACTCCTCCAATGGATGCCGCCCGAACTACATCATCCAATAGGACGCCGTCCGTGGCGTCACGAAGTTGCTGGCGTCGCCCAGTTCGCCATGGGTGAAGGTGCCTCAGACGCAAGCAAAGCTGTAGCTTCCTCAACGTATGCCTCACCATGGGGCTCGCTGTGCTGCTGGCGGACAGCCGCGGCCCCTCTGGTGTGGTGCGAGACTTCCAGATCACCCGACGGCTGGGGTTGGAGGATGGCATTCCCACAACTCCTCATCGGGGGTGAGCGTGGCATGGAGCAGCAAGCCCATAGCTCCCTCAACCATCATGCTAATCTCTTCTTGTTATTCATCCTGAATCTATGGTGCACATACAGTACATGCTTATGTATTGTCTCAATGATTATCCTATTTTTTTAGGATTCAACTTGCGTTTTGTGCAATTTCATATACTCAATCAATAAATTCTTAGTTTTTTTGCAGGATTTGTGTTTGTTCGGATGCTTAGGTGCAGCTGCATAAGGGAATTGGCCGACGGTGTGCAATACATAGACAAAGTAAAAGTCAGTATGGAGCAAATACGAGTTCGGTTGCTCTTCTGTATGACTACTACATTTAAATTTGGATAGCTATTTATCTAAATGTAGCCAGGGCACTGGATTCATTTGCTTTTGTTTTCTTTTTTCAGGACAATTTCACTTTGATTTTGTTGTTAGTGACTGATTGAGGCGTCACTCCCACCACGGTGGTGACGGCAACCTTCCACCTCCAGCCGCTGTGGCCGTAGCGTACCGCTCCAATGCCATCTGACACAACCGTCTTGTGGTGGAGGAGGGCCACCTCGAACACATTGGGAAGCGGTGAGCGTGGGCTTCACCACATGTTCTGCCGAGTCATCGATGTCAGTTTCTAGGTTTGTGAGTGCATTGTCTGGTGCTTCTTTTTACGATGTCTGTCAACACAAGCACATCGTGTTCCAAGTATGAACGGAGAGAGTGCTCCCATTGGGTTCTACATGTGGACATTGTGGCCGGTGAGGCATAACTGGAAGTTTCTCTGATGGTCGACAACAAGGTACCCCACTGCTCTGAATTTTTACATGGTTAATGTGAGTTGAATCATCAAAGGTCTGCACGTTGGTAATGGTTGAAAAATTTATTGCATTTGAGAAAACTGAATAGTCTATCAGTTCTCTAATAATACATATTATAGAATGTACTTTTCTGTCCGATCGTAGGATCACTGCACAATAGGCTTTGGAGCAGGCTCTGATTCACGGAGAACTCCCAGCAACCTCATCTTTTGTGGATATTAGATGGATATTGAATCCAGTAAGCCTCCAATTGATAAACAAAGTCAATTTTCTGTTGGTAGTTTGCATGACAGGGTTCTAGCTAATTTATGATTGTGCCTACAACAGACTACCTCTGCCTGAAGATTTGAGGTGTGACTCAAATTTCGTGCTGTTAGAAATCAACAATGGAGATTTCAGTTTTTTTCATGTATATTCGTACAGATTTCAAGTTTAATGAATCATTAAATTTTATTCTATAATCAGATCTTGGTATGTTTTCAGATTTTTCAGAGAAGAAAGAAGTCTAGAGGCGTGGATGTATGTTTTTAGGGGGGAATCAAGTCTGTAGAATATACACTAATTTGAGGAATTCAGATGTTACCCTTGGTCATACAGGGAAAGTGTGAAGCACTCTGGCTAATTTTCCGCATTTCTCATCCAAGAAGCCGTTACATTTATGATCTTTTCTATAGAAGAAGGAAGATATATCTAAGGAGCTGTATGAATTTTGCCTGGACTAGGATTATGCAGACTGTAATCTCATTACAAAGTGGAAAAATGTTTTGCCTCAGCTTTGTATCATTTGAGCTAGGGGCCAAGACGGATGAGGTTGATTTGGCTTGATCATGCCAAAGAAATTTACTTCTTTTTCTGGAAAATGAAAGAATGTTTTAGAAGTTCAGGGTTAAGTTACCAAATCTGAGCTTTATAGCAAAGCAGAGGATCAAGAAAAGCAGAATAGGATAATAAAGGTTCACATAGATGTAGTAATATGTTACTATCAGCTAGCTCAAGTATGTATGACTGTAGGAGCTCAGGAATACTCTTATTATGTCTTTGATTTTGTTAAAGACCCAATATATGATGAGGTGCTGCCTCTCCTGATGCCGAGCTATTTAGAATTTGGTATTTCACATTTTTTTCTCTGGCCAGTAAATTTCACAAACATAACTGCAGGCCATCTGCTCCTGCGCAATGAAACTGTTTCAAAATTCATATTGTGTTTGACACCCTGAACCACTTTATTAGATAACAGATTATAACTTCCACTTCTTTTTTATGCTGGACCATGATGAATCAACAATTTATTAGATAAAAAAATTTAATCCCTGGAGAAAATCAGAGTATTTATCGACTATATATGCTCTATGGATGTCGACAAATTTGATTGTAGGGGCTAGCAATGCTTCATTTCAAGATACTGTAATAACTCTTGCTGGTTAGTTACCTCTGATCCTAGCAAGTGAAATTAGAACTAATACATGTATATGATTGTTGTTTGAGTCACACAGATTGACACATGTATGAATAAGTTTTAGTATTAGATTGGTGTACTAATCATGGCTATGTTGTGGAAGAGTTCTTGCAGGAAGTGTTCGAAAGTAGCATACTTTCGTTCTCTGTAAATTGGTACTAGATAAAAAGGATGTTCCATTTTCTGTAAATTGATAGAAAATGGATGCAGGTGTGACCTTGGGGAAGAAAGAGTCGGACGAAACTTGAAAGACTGTGAGGACCAGGGATTCTTCTTTCCTGGTGGTAAGGTGGAGACCCTGCTTAGGGAACATGTTGCGTGCATCCTCGTGTTGGAAATATGCCCTAGAGCAATAATAAATTGGTTATTATTATATTTCCTTATTCATGATCATCGTTTATTATCCATGCTATAATTGTATTGATAGGAAACTCAGATACATGTGTGGATACATAGACAACACCATGTCCCTAGTAAGCCTCTAGTTGACTAGCTCGTTGATCAATAGATGGTTACGGTTTCCTGACCATGGACATTGGATGTCGTTGATAACGGGATCACATCATTGGGAGAATGATGTGATGGACAAAGACCCAATCCTAAGCCTAGCACAAGATCATGTAGTTCGTATGCTAAAGCTTTTCTAATGTCAAGTATCATTTCCTTAGACCATGAGATTGTGCAACTCCTGGATACTGTAGGAGTGCTTTGGGTGTGCCAAACGTCACAACGTAACTGGGTGGCTATAAAGGTCCACTACAGGTATCTCCGAAAGTGTCTATTGGGTTGGTACGAATCGAGACTGGGATTTGTCACTCCGTGTAAACGGAGAGGGATCTCTGGGCCCACTCGGTAGGACATCATCATAATGTGCACAATGTGATCAAGGAGTTGATCACGGGATGATGTGTTACTAAACGAGTAAAGAGACTTGCCGGTAACGAGATTGAACAAGGTATCGGGATACCGCCGATCGAATCTCGGCAAGTATCGTACCGCTAGACAAAGGGAATTGTATACGGGATTGATTAAGTCCTTGACATCGTGGTTCATCGATGAGATCATCGTGGAACATGTGGGAGCCAACATGGGTATCCAGATCCCGCTGTTGGTTATTGACCGGAGAGTCATCTCGGTCATGTCTGCATGTCTCCCGAACCCGTAGGGTCTACACACTTAAGGTTCGGTGACGCTAGGGTTATAGAGATATTAGTATGCGGTAACCCGAAAGTTGTTCGGAGTCCCGGATGAGATCCCGGACGTCACGAGGAGTTCCGGAATGGTCCGGAGGTAAAGATTTATATATGGGAAGTCTTGTTTTGGTCGCCGGAAAAGTTTCGCGCATTATCGGTATTGTACCGGGAGTGCCGAAAGGGGTCCGGGGTCCACCAAGGGGGTCCACCTGCCCCGGGGGGCCACATGGGCTGTAGGGGTGTGCGCCTTGGACTATATGGGCCAAGGGGACCAGCCCCAAGAGGCCCATGCGCCAAGAGATAAGGGAAAGGAAGAGTCCTAAAGGGGGAAGGCACCTCCTAGGTGCCTTGGGGAGGATGGACTCCTCCCTGGCCGCACCCTTCCTTGGTGGAAGGGCCAAGGCTGCGCCCCCCCTCTCCCTTGGCCCTATATATAGTGGGGGGAAGGGAGGGCAACCTAACCTAAGCCCTGGCGCCTCCCTCTCCCTCCCATGACACATCTCCCTCCTCCCGCAGCGCTTGGCGAAGCCCTGTTGGAATCCCGCTACTTCGACCACCACGCCGTCGTACAGCTGGATCTCCATCAACCTCTCCTCCCCCTTTCTGGATCAAGAAAGAGGAGATGTCGCTGCTCCGTACGTGTGTTGAACACAGAGGTGCCATCCGTTCGGCGCTAGGATCATCGGTGATTTGGATCACGACGAGTACGACTCCATCAACCCCGTTCTCTTGAACGCTTCCGCACGCGATCTACAAGGGTATGTAGATCCACTCCTCCCTCGTTGCTAGATGACTCCATAGATAGATCTTGGTGACACATAGGAAAATTTTGAATTTATGCTACGTTCCCCAACAGTGGCATCATGAGCTAGGTCTATGCGTAGTTTCTATGCACGAGTAGAACACAAAGTAGTTGTGGGCGTTGATTTTGTTCAATATGCTTACCGTTACTAGTCCAATCTTGATTCGGTGGCATTGTGGGATGAAGCGGCCCGGACCGACCTTACACGTACTCTTACGTGAGACTGGTTCCACCGACTGACATGCACTAGTTGCATAAGGTGGCTAGCGGGTGTCTGTCTCTCCCACTTTAGTCGGATCGGATTCGATGAAAAGGGTCCTTATGAAGGGTAAATAGCAATTGGCATATCACGTTGTGGTTTTTGCGTAGGTAAGAAACGTTCTTGCTAGAAACCCATAGCAGCCACGTAAAACATGCAAACAACAATTAGAGGACGTCTAACTTGTTTTTGCAGGGTATGCTATGTGATGTGATATGGCCAAAGGATGTGATGAATGATATATGTGATGTATGAGATTGATCATGTTCTTGTAATAGGAATCACGACTTGCATGTCGATGAGTATGACAACCGGCAGGAGCCATAGGAGTTGTCTTAATTTATTTATGACCTGCGTGTCAACATAAACGTCATGTAATTACTTTACTTTATTGCTAACCGTTAGCTGTAGTAGTAGAAGTAATAGTTGCGAGACAACTTCATGAAGACACGATGATAGAGATCATGATGATGGAGATCATGGTGTCATGCCGGTGACGATGATGATCATGGAGCCCCGAAGATGGAGATCAAGAGGAGCAAAGTGATGATGGCCATATCATGTCACTATTTGATTGCGCATGTGATGTTTATCATGTTTATGCATCTTGTTTACTTAGAACAACGGTAGTAAATAAGATGATCCCTCATAATATTTCAAGAAAGTGTTCCCCCTAACTGTGCACCGTTGCGACAGTTCGTTGTTTCGAAGCACCACGTGATGATCGGGTGTGATAGATTCTAACGTTCACATACAACGGGTGTAAGACAGATTTACACACGCGAAACACTTAGGTTGACTTGACGAGCCTAGCATGTACAGACATGGCCTCGGAACACAAGAGACCGAAAGGTCGAGCATGAGTCGTATGGTAGATACGATCAACATGAAGATGTTCACCGATGATGACTAGTCCGTCTCACGTGATGATCGGACACGGCCTAGTTGACTCGGATCATGTAATCACTTAGATGACTAGAGGGATGTCTATCTGAGTGGGAGTTCACAAGATGAACTTAATTATCCTGAACATAGTCAAAAGGTCTTCGCAAATTATGTCGTAGCTCGCGCTTCAGTTCTACTGTTTAGATATGTTCCTAGAGAAAATTTAGTTGAAAGTTGATAGTAGTAATTATGCGGACTAGGTCCGTAAACTGAGGTTTGTCCTCATTGCTTCATAGAAGGCTTATGTCCTTAATGCACCGCTCAGTGTGCTGAACCTCGAACGTTGTCTATGGATGTTGCGAACATCTGACATACACATTTTGATAACTACATGATAGTTCAGTTAAACGGCTTAGAGTTGAGGCACCGAAGACGTTTTGAAACGTCGCGAAACATATGAGATGTTTCGAGGGCTGAAATTGGGATTTCAGGCTCGTGCCCACGTCAAGAGGTATAAGACCTCCGACGATTTTCTTAGCCTGCAAACTAAGGGAGAAAAGCTCAATTGTTGAACTTGTGCTCAGATTGTCTGAGTACAACAATCGCTTGAATCGAGTGGGAGTTGATCTTCCAGATGAAATAGTGATGGTTCTCCGAAGTCATTACCACCAAGCTGCTTGAGCTTCGTGATGAACTATAATATATCAGGGACATATATGATGATCCTTGAGATATTCGCGATGTTTGACACCACAAAAGTAGAGATCAAGAAGGAGCATCAATTGTTGATGGTTGGTGAAACCACTAGTTTCAAGAAGGGCAAGGGCAAAAAGGGATGCTTCATGAAACGGCAAATCAGCTGCTGCTCTAGTGAAGAAACCCAAGGTTGAACCCAAACCCGAGACTAAGTGCTTCTGTAATAAAGGGAACAGCCACTGGAGCAGAATTACCCTAGATACTTGGTAGATAAGAAGGCTGGCAAGGTCGATAGAAGTATATTGGATGTATTATGTTAATGTGTACTTTACTAGTACTCCTAGTAGCACCAGGGTATTAGATACCGGTTCGGTTGCTAAGTGTTAGTAACTCGAAATAAAAGCTACGGAATAAACGGAGACTAGCTAAAGGTGAGATGACGATATGTGTTGGAAGTATTTCCAAGGTTGATCAAATATCGTACGCTCCCTCTACCATCGAGATTGGTGTTTGCGTTGAGCATAGACATGATTGGATTATGTCTATCGCAATACGGTTATTCATTTAAGAGAATAATGGTTACTCTGTTTATTTGAATAATACCTTCAATGGTCTTACACCTGAAATGAATGGTTTATTGAATCTCGATCGTAGTGATACACATGTTCATGCCAAAAGATAGTAATGATAGTACCACCTACTTGTGGCACTGCCACGTAAGTCATATCGGTATAAAACGCATGAAGAAGCTCCATGTTGATGGATCTTTGGGCTCACTTGTTTTGAAAGGTTTGAGACATGCGAACCATGTCTATTGGTGTATATGCATGAAGAAACTCCATGCAAATGGACCGTTTGGACTCACTTGATTTTGAATCACTTGAGACATGCAAATCATACCACATGGGCAAGATGACTGAAAGCCTCGTTTTCAGTAAAATGGAACTAGAAAGCAACTTGTTGGAAGTAATACATTTTGATGTGTGCAATCCAATGAGTGCTGAGGCATGTAGTGGATATCGTTATGTTCTTACTTCACAGATGATTTGAGTAGATGTTGAGTATATTTACTTGATGAATCACGAGTCTGAATTATTGAAAGGTTCAAGTAATTTCAGGGTGAAGTTGAAAGATCGTCGTGACAAGAGGATAAAATATCTATGATATGATCATAGAGATGAATATCTGAATTACGAGTTTGGCACAGAATTAAGACATTGTGGAAATTGTTTCACAACTAATACAGCCTGGAACACCATAGTGTGATGGTGTGTCCGAACATCATAACTGCACCCTATTGGATATGATGCATACCATGATGTCTCTTATCGAATTACCACGATAGTTTATGGGTTAGGCATTAAAGACAACCACATTCACTTTAAATAGGGCACCACGTAATTCCGATGAGATGACACCATATGAACTATGGTTTAGAGAAACCTAAGCTGTCATTTCTTAGAAGTTTGGGGTTGCGACGCTTATGTGAAAAAGTTTCAGGCTGATAAGCTCGAACCCAAAGCGGATAAATGCATCTTCATAGGACACCCAAAACAGTTGGGTATACCTCCTGTCTCAGATCCGAAAGCAATAAGGGATTGTTTCTAGAATCGGGTCCTTTCTCGAGGAAAAGTTTCTCTCGAAAGAATTGAGTGGGAGGATGGTGGAGACTTGATGAGGTTATTGAACCGTCTCTTCAACTAGTGTGTGGCAGGGCACAGGAGTTGTTCCTGTGGCACCTACACCAATTGAAGTGGAAGCTTATGATAGTGATCATGAAACTTCAGATCAAGTCACTACCAAACCTCGTGGGATGACAAGGATGCGTACTACTTCAGAGGGGTACGTAATCCTGTCTTGGAAGTCATGTTGCTAGACAACAATGAACCTACGAGCTATGGAGAAGCGATGGTGGGCCTGGATTCCAAAAATGGCTCGAGGCCATATAATCCGAGAAAGGATCCATATGTGAAAACAAAGTGTAGACTTTGGAAGAACTACTTGATGGTCGTAAGGCTGTTAGGTACATATGGATTTTAAAAGGAAAATATGCCCTAGAGGCAATAATAAAGTTATTATTTATTTCCTTATATCATGATAAATGTTTATTATTCATGCTAGAATTGTATTACCGGAAACATAATACATGTGTGAATACATAGACAAACAGAGTGTCACTAGTATGCCTCTACTAGACTAGCTCGTTAATCAAAGATGGTTATGTTTCCTGACCATAGACAAAGGAGTTGTTATTTGATTAACGAGGTCACATCATTAGTTGAATGATCTGATTGACATGACCCATTCCATTAGCTTAGCACCCGATCGTTTAGTATGTTGCTATTGCTTTCTTCATGACATATACATGTTCCTATAACTATGAGATTATGCAACTCCCGTTT
This sequence comes from Triticum urartu, assembly GCF_003073215.2. Classification (NCBI taxonomy): domain Eukaryota; kingdom Viridiplantae; phylum Streptophyta; class Magnoliopsida; order Poales; family Poaceae; genus Triticum; species Triticum urartu. The sequence continues at coordinate 45,803 of NW_024117493.1, read as the reverse complement.
ACTGGAGGAACACTTTGGGTACTACCAAACGTCACAACGTAACTGGGTGATTATAAAGGAGTACTACAGGTATCTCCAATGGTACATGTTGGGTTGGCGTATTTCGAGATTATGTTTTGTCACTCCGATTGTCGGAGAGGTATCTCTGGGCCCTCTCGGTAATGCACATCACATAAGCCTTGCAAGCATTGCAACTCACGAATTAGTTGCGAGATGATGTATTACAGAACGAGTAAAGAGACTTGCCAGTAACGAGATTGAACTAGGTATAGGATACCGAAGATCGAATCTCGGGCAAGTAACATACCGATGACAAAGGGAACAATGTATGTTGTTATGCGGTCTGACCGATAAAGATCTTCATAGAATATGTAGGAGCCAATATGGGCATCCAGTTCCCGCTATTGGTTATTGACCAGAGACGTGTCTCGGTCATGTCTACATTGTTCTCGAACCCGTAGGGTCCGCACGCTTAAGGTTACGATGACAGTTATATTATGAGTTTATGCATTTTGATGTACCGAAGGTTGTTCGGAGTCCCGGATGTGATCACGGACATGACGAGGAGTCTCGAAATGGTCGAGACGTAAAGATTGATATATTGGAAGCCTATGTTTGGATATCGGAAGTGTTCCGGGTGAAATCGGGATTTTACCGGAATACCGGGAGGGTTACCGGAACCCCCCGGGAGCTATATGGGCCTTAGTGGGCTTTAGTGGAAAAGAGAAGGGGCAGACCATGACAAGGAGAGGTGGCCGGCCCCCCCTCTCCTTTTCCCCCTCCGCGAATCCTATTCCAACTAGGATTGGGGGGGGGAATCCTACTCCCAGAGGGAGTAGGACTCTCCTGCGCCCTCCTCCTTGGCCGGCCAGCCTCCCCCCTCTACTCCTTTATATACTGAGGCAGGGGGCACCTCTAGACACACAAGTTGATCCACGTGATCTATTCCTTAGCCGTGTGCGGTGCCCCCTGCCACCATATTCCTCGATAATACTGTAGCGGAGTTTAGACGAAGCCCTGCTGCTGTAGATCATCAAGATCGTCACCACGCCGTCGTGCTGACGGAAACTCTTCCCCGACACTTTGCTGGATCGGAGTCCGGGGAACGTCATCGAGCTGAACGTGTGCTCGAACTCGGAGGTGCCGTAGTTTCGGTGCTTGATCGGTTGGATCGCGAAGACGTACGACTACTTTCCTCTACGTCGTGTCAGCGCTTCCGCAGTCGGTCTGCGTTGGGTACGTAGGAAAACACTCTCCCCTCTCGTTGCTATGCATCACATGATCTTGCGTGTGCGTAGGAATTTTTTTTGAAATTACTACGTTCCCCAACAGTGGCATCCGAGCCTAGGTTATTTATGTTGATGTTATATGCACGAGTAGAACACAAGTGAGTTGTGGACGATACAAGTCATACTGCCTACCAGCATGTCATACTTTGGTTCGGCGGTATTGTTGGACGAGACGACCCGGACCAACCTTACGCGTACGCTTATGCGAGACCGGTTCCCTCGACGTGCTTTGCACACAGATGGCTTGCGGGCGACTGTCTCTCCAACTTTAGTTGGACCAAGTATGGCTACGCCCGGTCCTTACGAAGGTTAAAACGGAGTCTATTTGACAAACTATCGTTGTGGTTTTGATGCGTAGGTGAGATTGGTTCTTGCTTAAACCCGTAGCAGCCACGTAAAACATGCAACAACAAAGTAGAGGACGTCTAACTTGTTTTTGCAGGGCATGTTGTGATGTGATATGGTCAAGGCATGATGCTAAATTTTATTGTATGAGATGATCATGTTTTGTAACCAAGTTATCGGCAAATGGCAGGAGCCATATGGTTGTCGCTTTATTGTATGCAATGCAATCGCGATGTAATGCTTTACTTTATTACTAAACGGTAGTGATAGTCGTGGAAGCATAAGACTGGCGAGACGACAACGATGCTACGATGGAGATCAAGGTGTCGCGCCGGTGACGATGGTGATCATAACGGTGCTTCGGAGATGGAGATCACAAGCACAAGATGATGATGGCCATATCATATCACTTATATTGATTGCATGTGATGTTTATCTTTTTATGCATCTTATCTTGCTTTGATTGACGGTAGCATTATAAGATGATCTCTCACTAAATTATCAAGAAGTGTTCTCCCTGAGTATGCACCGTTGCCAAAGTTCGTCGTGCCCAGACACCACGTGATGATCGGGTGTGATAAGCTCTACGTCCATCTACAACGGGTGCAAGCCAGTTTTGCACACGCAGAATACTCAGGTTAAACTTGACGAGCCTAGCATATGCAGATATGGCCTCGGAACACGGAGACCGAAAATCATATAGTAGATATGATCAACATAACGATGTTCACCATTGAAAACTACTCCATCTCACGTGATGATCGGTTATGGTTTAGTTGATTTGGATCACGTAATCACTTAGAAGATTAGAGGGATGTCTATCTAAGTGGGAGTTCTTAAGTAATTTGATTAATTGAACTTAAACTTATCATGAACTTAGTACCTGATAGTATCTTGCTTGTTTATGTTGATTGTAGATAGATGGCTCGTGCTGTTGTTCCGTTGAATTTTAATGCGTTCCTTGAGAAAGCAAAGTTGAAAGATGATGGTAGAAATTACACGGACTGGGTCCGTAACTTGAGGATTATCCTCATTGCTGCTCAGAAGAATTACGTCCTGGAAGCACCGCTGGGTGCCAGGCCTGCTGCTGGAGCAACACCAAATGTTATGAACGTCTGGCAGAGCAAAGCTGATGACTACTCGATAGTTCAGTGTGCCATGCTTTACGGCTTAGAATCGGGACTTCAACGACGTTTTGAACGTCATGGAGCATATGAGATGTTCCAGGAGTTGAAGTTAATATTTCAAGCAAATGCCCGGATTGAGAGATATGAAGTCTCCAATAAGTTCTATAGCTGCAAGATGGAGGAGAACAGTTCTGTCAGTGAGCATATACTCAAAATGTCTGGGTATAATAATCACTTGATTCAATTGGGAGTTAATCTTCCGGATGATTGCGTCATTGACAGAATTCTCCAATCACTGCCACCAAGCTACAAGAGCTTCGTGATGAACTATAATATGCAAGGGATGAACAAGACTATTCCCGAGCTCTTCGCAATGCTGAAAGCTGCGGGAGGTAGAAATCAAAAAGGAGCATCAAGTGTTGATGGTTAACAAGACCACTAGTTTCAAGAAAAAGGGCAAAGGGAAGAAGAAGGGGAACTTCAAGAAGAACAGCAAGCAAGTTGCTGCTCAGGAGAAGAAACCCAAGTCTGGACCTAAGCCTGAAACTGAGTGCTTCTACTGCAAGCAGACTGGTCACTGGAAGCGGAACTGCCCCAAGTATTTGGCGGATAAGAAGGATGGCAAGATGAACAAAGGTATATGTGATATACATGTTATTGATGTGTACCTTACTAGAGCTCGCAGTAGCACCTGGGTATTTGATACTGGTTCTGTTGCTAATATTTGCAACTCGAAACAGGGACTACGGAATAAGCGGGCACTGGCAAAGGACGAGGTGACGATGCGCGTGGGAAACGGTTCCAAAGTCGATGTGATCGCGGTCGGCATGCTACCTCTACATCTACCTTCGGGATTAATATTAGACCTAAATAATTGTTATTTGGTGCCAGCGTTGAGCATGAACATTATATCTGGATCTTGTTTAATGCGAGACGGTTATTCATTTAAATCAGAGAATAATGGTTGTTCTATTTATATGAGTAATATCTTTTATGGTCATGTACCCTTGAAGAGTGGTCTATTCTTATTGAATCTCGATAGTAGTAATACACATATTCATAATGTTGAAGCCAAAAGATGCAGAGTTGATAATGAAAGTGCAACTTATTTGTGGCACTGTCGTTTAGGTCATATCGGTGTAAAGCGCATGAAGAAACTCCATACTGATGGACTTTTGGAACCACTTGATTATGAATCACTTGGTACTTGCGAACCGTGCCTCATGGGCAAGATGACTAAAACACCATTCTCCGGTACTATGGAGAGAGCAACAGATTTGTTGGAAATCATACATACCGATGTATGTGGTCCGATGAATATTGAGGCTCGTGGCGGATATCATTATTTTCTCACCTTCACAGATGATTTAAGCAGATATGGGTATATCTTCTTAATGAAACATAAGTCTAAAACATTTGAAAAGTTCAAAGAATTTCAAAGTGAAGTTGAAAATCATCGTAACAAGAAAATAAAGTTTCTACGATCTGATCGTGGAGGAGAATATTTGAGTTACGAGTTTGGTGTACATTTGAAAAACTGTGGAATAGTTTCGCAACTCACGCCACCCGGAACACCACAGCGTAATGGTGTGTCCGAACGTCGTAATCGTACTTTACTAGATATGGTGCAATCTATGATGTCTCTTACAGATTTACCGCTATCGTTTTGGGGTTATGCTTTAGAGACGGCCGCATTCACGTTAAATAGGGCACCATCAAAATCCGTTGAGACGACGCCTTATGAACTGTGGTTTGGCAAGAAACCAAAGTTGTCGTTTCTTAAAGTTTGGGGCTGCGATGCTTATGTGAAAAAGCTTCAACCTGATAAGCTCGAACCCAAATCAGAGAAATGTGTCTTCATAGGATACCCAAAGGAAACTGTTGGGTACACCTTCTATCACAGATCCGAAGGCAAGACATTCGTTGCTAAGAATGGATCCTTTCTAGAGAAGGAGTTTCTCTCGAAAGAAGTGAGTGGGAGGAAAGTAGAACTTGACGAGGTAACTGTACCTGCTCCCTTACTGGAAAGTAGTACATCACAGGAAACTGTTTCAGTGACACCTACACCAGTTGGTGAGGAAGCTAATGATAATGATCATGAAACTTCAGATCAAGATACTACTGAACCTCGTAGATCAAACAGAGTAAGATCCGCACCAGAGTGGTACGGTAATCCTGTTCTGGAAGTCATGCTACTAGATCATGATGAACCTACGAACTATGAAGAAGCGATGGTGAGCCCAGATTCCGCAAAGTGGCTTGAAGCCATGAAATCTGAGATGGGATCCATGTATGAGAACAAAGTATGGACTTTGGTTGACTTGCCCGATGATCGGCAAGCAATTGAGAATAAATGGATCTTCAAGAAGAAGACTGACGCTGATGGTAATGTTACTGTCTACAAAGCTCGACTTGTCGCAAAAGGTTTTCGGCAAGTTCAAGGGATTGACTACGATGAGACCTTCTCACCCGTAGCGATGCTTAAGTCCGTACGAATCATGTTAGCGATTGCCGCATTTCATGATTATGAAATTTGGCAGATGGATGTCAAAACTGCATTCCTGAATGGATTTCTGGAAGAAGAGTTGTATATGATGCAACCGGAAGGTTTTGTCGATCCAAAGGGAGCTAACAAAGTGTGCAAGCTCCAGCGATCTATTTATGGACTGGTGCAAGCCTCTCGGAGTTGGAATAAACGCTTTGATAGTGTGATCAAAGCATTTGGTTTTATACAGACTTTCGGAGAAGCCTGTATTTACAAGAAAGTGAGTGGGAGCTCTGTAGCATTTCTGATATTATATGTGGATGACATATTGCTGATTGGGAATGATATAGAATTTCTGGATAGCATAAAGGGATACTTGAACAAAAGTTTTTCAATGAAAGACCTCGGTGAAGCTGCTTACATATTAGGCATTAAGATCTATAGAGATAGATCAAGACAAAGCACATACCTTGACAAAATTTTGAAGAAGTTCAAAATGGATCAAGCAAAGAAAGGGTTCTTGCCTGTGTTACAAGGTGTGAAGTTGAGTAAGACTCAATGCCCGACCACTGCAGAAGATAGAGAGAATATAAAAGATGTTCCCTATGAATCAGCCATAGGATCTATCATGTATGCAATGCTGTGTACCAGACCTGATGTGTGCCTTGCTATAAGTTTAGCAGGGAGGTACCAAAGTAATCCAGGAGTGGATCACTGGACAGCGGTCAAGAACATCCTGAAATACCTGAAAAGGACTAAGGATATGTTTCTCATATATGGAGGTGACAAAGAGCTCACCGTAAAAGGTTACGTTGATGCAAGCTTTGACACAGATCCGGACGATTCTAAATCGCAAACCGGATACGTGTTTACATTGAACGGTGGAGCTGTCAGTTGGTGCAGTTCTAAACAAAGCGTCGTAGCGGGATCTACATGTGAAGCAGAGTACATAGCTGCTTCGGAAGCAGCGAACGAAGGAGTCTGGATGAAGGAGTTCATATCCGATCTAGGTGTCATACCTAGTACATCGGGTCCAATGAAAATCTTTTGTGACAATACTGGTGCAATTGCCTTGGCAAAGGAATCCAGATTTCACAAAAGGACCAAACACATCAAGAGACGCTTCAATTCCATCCGGGATCTAGTCCAGGTGGGAGACATAGAGATTTGCAAGATACATACGGATCTGAATGTTGCAGACCCGTTGACTAAGCCTCTTCCACGAGCAAAACATGATCAGCACCAAAGCTCCATGGGTGTTAGAATCATTACAGTGTAATCTAGATTATTGACTCTAGTGCAAGTGGGAGACTGAAGGAAATATGCCCTAGAGGCAATAATAAAGTTATTATTTATTTCCTTATATCATGATAAATGTTTATTATTCATGCTAGAATTGTATTAACCGGAAACATAATACATGTGTGAATACATAGACAAACAGAGTGTCACTAGTATGCCTCTACTAGACTAGCTCGTTAATCAAAGATGGTTATGTTTCCTGACCATAGACAAAGGAGTTGTTATTTGATTAACGAGGTCACATCATTAGTTGAATGATCTGATTGACATGACCCATTCCATTAGCTTAGCACCCGATCGTTTAGTATGTTGCTATTGCTTTCTTCATGACATATACATGTTCCTATAACTATGAGATTATGCAACTCCCGTTTACTGGAGGAACACTTTGGGTACTACCAAACGTCACAACGTAACTGGGTGATTATAAAGGAGTACTACAGGTATCTCCAATGGTACATGTTGGGTTGGCGTATTTCGAGATTATGTTTTGTCACTCCGATTGTCGGAGAGGTATCTCTGGGCCCTCTCGGTAATGCACATCACATAAGCCTTGCAAGCATTGCAACTCACGAATTAGTTGCGAGATGATGTATTACAGAACGAGTAAAGAGACTTGCCAGTAACGAGATTGAACTAGGTATAGGATACCGACGATCGAATCTCGGGCAAGTAACATACCGATGACAAAGGGAACAACGTATGTTGTTATGCGGTCTGACCGATAAAGATCTTCATAGAATATGTAGGAGCCAATATGGGCATCCAGGTCCCGCTATTGGTTATTGACCGGAGACGTGTCTCGGTCATGTCTACATTGTTCTTGAACCCGTAGGGTCCGCACGCTTAAGGTTACGATGACAGTTATATTATGAGTTTATGCATTTTGATGTACCGAAGGTTGTTCGGAGTCCCGGATGTGATCACGGACATGACGAGGAGTCTCGAAATGGTCGAGACGTAAAGATTGATATATTGGAAGCCTATGTTTGGATATCGGAAGTGTTCTGGGTGAAATCGGGATTTTACCGGAATACCGGGAGGGTTACCGGAACCCCCCGGGAGCTATATGGGCCATAGTGGGCCTTAGTGGAAAAGAGAAGGGGCTGACCTAGATGGGCTGCGCGCCTCCCCCTTCCCCTAGTCCTATTAGGACTAGGAGAGGTGGCCGGCCCCCTCCTCTTCTTTTCCCCCTCCGTGAATCCTATTCCAACTAGGATTGGGGGGGGGGGAATCCTACTCCCAGAGGGAGTAGGACTCTCCTGCGCCCTCCTCCTTGGCCGGCCAGCCTCCCCCCTCTACTCCTTTATATACGGAGGCAGGGGGCACCTCTAGACACACAAGTTGATCCACGTGATCTATTCCTTAGCCGTGTGCGGTGCCCCCTGCCACCATATTCCTCGATAATACTGTAGCGGAGTTTAGACGAAGCCCTGCTGCTGTAGATCATCAAGATCGTCACCACGCCGTCGTGCTGACGGAACTCTTCCCCGACACTTTGCTGGATCGGAGTCCGGGGAACGTCATCGAGCTGAACGTGTGCTCGAACTCGGAGGTGCCGTAGTTTCGGTGCTTGATCGGTTGGATCGCGAAGACGTACGACTATTTCCTCTATGTCGTGTCAGCGCTTCCGCAGTCGGTCTGCGTTGGGTACATAGACAACACTCTCCCCTCTCGTTGCTATGCATCACATGATCTTGCGTGTGCGTAGGAAATTTTTTTGAAATTACTACGTTCCCCAACACTATACGGTATGCCATGCTGAGTACCGCACCTGATGTGTGCCTTGCCACATATCTGGCAAGAGGGTACAAAGGTAATCTAGGAGTAGATCACCAGATAGCGGTCTAAATTATCCTTAGAGGAATAAGGATATGTTTCTCGGTTATGGAGGTGATAAAGAGTTCGACGTAAAGAGTTACGCCGATGCAAGCTTAACACCTATCCGGATAGCTCTGAGTAGAGATACCGGATACGTATAATGGAGCAACAATTTAGAATAGCTCCAAGTAGAACAGTTATTTGAAATGGCTCCAAATATAGCGTAGTAGCTGCATCTACAAGATGACATAGAGATTTGCGAAGTACATACGGATCTGAAAGATTCAGACCCGTTGACTATAACATCTCTCACAAGCATAACATGTTCAAACCCAGAACTCATCAAGTGTTAATCACATGGTAATGTGAACTAGATTATTGACTCTAGTAAACTCTTTGGGTGTTAGTCACATGGGGATGTGACCTTGAGTGTTAATCACATATCGATGTGAACTGGATTATTGACTCTAGTGCAAGTGGGAGACTATTGGAAATATGCTCTAGAGGCAATAATAAATTAGTTATTATTATATTTCCTTGTTCATGATAATCGTTTATTATCCATGCTAGAATTGTATTGATAGGAAACTCAGATACATGTGTGGATACATAGACAACACCATGTCCCTAGTAAGCCTCTAGTTGACTAGCTCATTGATCAATAGATGGTTAAGGTTTCCTGACCATGGACATTGGATGTCATTGATAACGAGATCACATCATTAGGAGAATGATGTGATGGACAAAGACCCAATCCTAAGCCTAGCACAAGATCATGTAGTTCGTATGCTAAAGCTTTTCTAATGTCAAGTATCATTTCCTTAGACCATGAGATTGTGCAACTCCCGGATACCGTAGGAGTGCTTTGGGTGTGCCAAACATCACAACGTAACTAGGGGGCTATAAAGGTACACTACAAGTATCTCCGAAAGTGTCTGTTGGGTTGGCACGAATCGAGACTGGGATTTGTCACTCCGTGTAAATGGAGAGGTATCTCTGGGCCCACTCGGTAGGACATCATCATAATGTGCACAATATGATCAAGGAGTTGATCACGGGATGATGTGTTACGAAATGAGTAAAGAGACTTGCCGGTAACGAGATTGAACAAGGTATCGGGATACCGACGATCGAATCTCGGGCAAGTATCGTACCGCTAGACAAAGGGAATTATATACGGGATTGATTAAGTCCTTGACATCGTGGTTCATCCGATGAGATCATCGTGGAACATGTGGGAGCCAACATGGGTATCCAGATCCCGCTGTTGGTTATTGACCGGAGAGTCATCTCGGTCATGTCTGCATGTCTCCCGAACCCGTAGGGTCTACACACTTAAGGTTCGGTGATGCTAGGGTTATAGAGATATTAGTATGCGGTAACCCGAAAGTTGTTCGGAGTCCCGGATGAGATCCCGGACGTCACGAGGAGTTCCAGAATGGTCCGGAGGTAAAGATTTATATATGGGAAGTCTTGTTTTGGTCGCCGGAAAAGTTTCGCGCATTATCGGTATTGTACCGGGAGTGCCGAAAGGGGTCCGGGGGTCCACCAAGGGGGTCCACCTGCCCCGGGGGGCACATGGGCTGTAGGGGTGTGCGCCTTGGCCTATATGGGCCAAGGGCACCAGCCCCAAGAGGCCCATGCGCCAAGAGATAAGGGAAAGAAAGAGTCCTAAAGGGGGAAGGCACCTCCTAGGTGCCTTGGGGAGGATGGACTCCTCCCTGGCCGCACCCTTCCTTGGAGGAAGGGCCAAGGCTGCGCCCCCCCCCTCTCCCTTGGCCCTATATATAGTGGGGGGAAGGGAGGGCAGCCGCACCTAAGCCCTGGCGCCTCCCTCTCCCTCCCATGTCACATCTCCCTCCTCCCGCAGCGCTTGGCGAGGCCCTGTTGGAATCCCGCTACTTCCACCACCACGCTGTCGTGCTGCTGGATCTCCATCAACCTCTCCTCCCCTTTGCTGGATCAAGAAGGAGGAGACGTCGCTGCTCCATACGTGTGTTGAACGCGGAGGTGCCGTCCGTTCGGCGCTAGGATCATCGGTGATTTGGATCACGACGAGTACGACTCCATCAACCCCGTTCTCTTGAACGCTTCCGCGCGCGATCTACAAGGGTATGTAGATCCACTCCTCCCTCGTTGCTAGATGACTCCATAGATAGATCTTGGTGACACGTAGGAAAATTTTAAATTTATGCTACGTTCCCCAACACCTTGCTGCTTTTCTTCTTTCAGTTTTAGATACTTTCCAGCAGGTGTGTACCTATCTTGCTATGTAATGAATTCTTTGCAACTATGTACAAAATTCTTTGCAACTACCCAGAGCAGGTTTTTTGAAAAAAAAATGTGGTGTTTTCTCTGCAGCGAAGCACAAACGTCCCGCGGTGCAACACACATACTCTTTTGTTATTGGATATAATAAATGGTGCTTAATGATATTACGTTGTATCGCCTTCTTTTTGCCCGATGAAACGCACAGGCATTTGTGTAATAATAAAGCATGGATTGACTTCGTGGGTTCACCGTCACAATACGCTTCTTCCCGTGAATTTACGCTTTCAATTTTTTTCACCTAAATTATTTTCTACATCCGAGATGGTACTATTCATGTGAAAACCCACCGTTGTCATCCTTAATAAGTCTGAAAAACGATTCATCTTGTAATCGCCAAAAAAAACACGCATCATCCCCAACCCGCAATCACCGACCCCAAGATGAACGCGCGCGCCACCCTTTGCCTTCGCCCCCACTGCCGCCCGCGTCGCCGCCCTTTGCGTCCGCCCCCATTGCCGGTCCGTGCCGCCGCCCTTTGCCTCCGCCACCACCGCTGGTCCGCCGCCGCACTTTGCCTCTGCCACCATCGTCGTTTGTGCCACCGCACTTTGCTTCCGCCCCTAATGTTGTCCACGCCGCCGACCTTTGCCTCCACTACCACCGTCGTTCGTGCCGCCGCACTATGCTTTCGTCGCTGCCCTTTGCCTCCGCCACCACCGCCGTCCCCGCCGCCGCCCCCATAGCCGTCCACGCCGCCGCCCGCATAACCGTCCAAACCGCTCTCTGCTGTCGCCGGGGACGAATCAAACTCAGCCCACCGGTACTTGGCGCCGGGGGCTCATGATCCTGCGCCGTGAGCCTCTCCCCAGGATTCCTTGACCCACCCTGTCTCGATCCCAGAATGTGCTCTGATTCCGAGGAACCCAACGGGAAGGGAAGCCTGTGTGCGCTCGCTGAGACGGACAGATGTAGACTACACAGCTCGCCGGGGAAGAGCCAATGTTGTTGCACATCGTTGCCGGGTATGGCTGCGTGACGGGCGTGCATGTGCTGCTTGAGCTGGGCGCACATGCAGAGGAACCGGATGAGAAGGGAAGCTACTTGAGCTGGTGTAGGAGGTATTGGTGGTGCGCTCAAAGAAAATCGTTCTCCACCTGCTGGGCGCACATGTACTGGAAGCAGGTCGACTGATTCTTTAGAGCTAGGAGGAGGAGAGGTCATGGCAATAGGGTGATCATCAATTGCCATCCACTAAAGACGTCATTGTTGTTACTCCCTCCGTCCATAAAATAAAAATGTTTTTGGCACTATACTAATGTAAAAAAAAATGCTCTTATATTATAGGATGAAGGGAGTAGTTTGTACTAGCAAGAGCTGAAGCCCTTCGCCTTCAGGTCGGCCATCCTCAAGACCTTGGATGGCGAGATCAACCACATCGTCTACGGCTGAAAAGCTGATTCTCTTCATAGATGAGATGGACATATTCGAGGCGGCACAGGGGAGCCGCAAACATTCACCCGTGGTCATATATGTTGCATAGGCGCCGCGCTACCACACCTGAAGATTTATGCAAATACATGCAGAAGGCTGATAAGTGACGCGCCACATCGTATAACCGAATTGCAAGAAGACCGAAGCGACAGTAGCAACACATGATATTAATTCATTAGGTATGTCTCTTTTTTTGCAGGGATTAGGTATGTCTTATTTATATCCTTTTTTTAGCATGACTAGAGCTAGCTTGAGAAGAGAAGTTGGTGCACGTTACTTAACTCCATTGTAAGGTAATTGCTTCATTTTACTATTTGTTTTAGTTTATAAATATTCTTGGGATGAAATGTGAGGTTATCTTTTACAAATATACATGATTAGTAGATGTTATGGATGAGCCAAGTGTGAAAACTTGGTCACTCCTAAACATTAAAACCATGCATTACCACATGATTGGTTCAAGTAAAGAATTAACACTACAATAGTAGGGTGGATTAAAATTTTACAATTGGATTCTATTTTTGAGAGTAAATAATAATAATATAGGTATTTACATGTAGTCTGATGATGGACGTAACAACTACTGAAGAGGAGATTAAAAGATGGAATATGAAAGGAAGAGATGATACTGCAGGCAATCTGTTTGGCAAAATTATGCAAATTTTCTTTCTGTAAAGATGTTTTTGATAATTGATTTCAGATTACAGAAGAATGTACCAGCAGTGCAGAACATATTTCCTTCAAATGTTAAAACTAGCAAAGCTGCAGGAGTCATTTGAGTTGGTCATCTTCATAAACCTTGTATTTTATCAACATCGAAAACATGTCAGAAACTTATGGACTCGCAATTCCTGAGTTGTTGTGTCGCATGGCGCGTTGTAAACATATATATTTGTCTGCTCTCTTATGTCATCTTTAGTTGTGCGAACCATATTTATGTGACATTGTTTGTAAAATCTGGATTGGAATAGTATCTTTATATTTATTTCTAGAAACATTAATCATTGTATTCTTTACCTTTTTCTGGAGAATAAATTAGCATATGTCATATTACTAATTTGTAAAGTGAACTATTGTAGGAAATATGGCTGCAGATCTGAAGCAAAACATGCAGTTTTGTTAGTGAGGTAATTGTTCCGTTATTTGGTATACGATTAGGTGATTTCATTAGTACTGCAATGAAACTGCTCATGATTGTTCGCCATACTGCCTCTTACATTGCCTATCTAGGCGAATGTCAAAAATTGCTTGAAAGTTGTACAATGTTGACACTTCTGTTTGCTTTGTCGGTATTCACTCACAAATGAAATGGTGTTGCAGGTGCGGGTAATCATGTAAATACAGAAAACAAGGATAACTAGATGAATGCCTGAATGAATAAGATGGCAAAATATGAAACAATACCTGCTGCCAAATGAGTCATGTTCCACTGAGGAGGGTTTTTTGCAGCAAAGATCATTTTCAAGATTAAGACTGAATGACATCTAAGAAATATGCTAATCTGTGCCTTTGCTCGCTAATCTGTCCAGGTAGTTTCTCTTTTCTGCCTTTTACATGGTCAAATTTGCGTGCCTAAGAATTCTCAAATTGCTACATTGGGCTTTTCATCATAAATTATAAATTTTGATTCTATTCAACCATACCGCGAAAAGAAGATATTCCCCTTTTATTTGGCATGAAAGGAAACTTATGTGACTCTATCAAATTGTGACTGTAACTTTGTGGTTTGAAATTCAAGTTGTGTTTATTAACTTCAGTTAGATGCAAGTCATGTTTTTTTCGATAATAGGGATCACCGAGTATGAGATACATCAACACCATCCATTAGACTACTCAGCAAAGAGGCATAAGTGCATCAGGAGAAGCAGAATCCTACATCACTAGACATCTAACCATATCTAAAGTATGCCAAATAGCTACCTACAGGAATGAGATTTTAGTCACGTGGCTCGTTGAAAGATGTGCTTTCATTGGGCATGCTATTCTTGAAATTTTGCTACGCACTTTCAAAAATATATGTAGTACACCAAGAGTTTTTTTCTTGCTTTATCACATAAACGGTTTTATGAATGTTTATGTTAAAGTAAGAGTGTATTGCCGTGGAAGAGTAGCATAGGTGCATCATAAGAAATTGTATGACGTAAATTGCCTTCAAATAATGGTTTTCTACGTATCGAAGTATGGGGTGTTGTGCTTGCAAATGCACGTCAATTTTGTTTCCCGTTGCAACGCACGGGCATATGTCCTAGTCTATCCCTAATCTATCCCTAATTTTTTTAATAATAAAGCACGGATTGACTCCGTGGGTTCACCGTCACAATACGCTTCTTCACGTGAATTTACGCTTTCACTTTGAATTTAAACGTATACGCGAGGTGGTACTAATAAAAACGTCGCAGGCTAGGCTCGCTCGTGCTATTGATCCTTTTATTATGTGCCTTCTCTTACATTGATCCTTTTATTATGAGTTTTTATTATACCTTCTCTTATGGGCTGTCCTGTATTGAAAAGAAAAACTCCTGAAAGCCTCTCTCCCGTATGAGAAGGCAATAGCCCCGGCGCTAGGGTTCCCTCCGCCGCCGCACCACATCCCTCCGGACTCCTCTCCCGGCAGCCCTCGCCGACCTACCCCCTTCCATTGTAGTCGCCATCGTAGTACCCTGCCAACGTTCAATAGCCTTGAAAAAAACCCAGCCGTCGGCTCACTGGAGAACGCCACCCCGCCGGGAGTCGCGATGGAGCGCCGGCGGACGCCATGATTCTGCGCGACCCCGTCGCGGTGACTCACCTCGCCACCGCTACGCCTCCCCAATCTGCCATGGCCCCATGATGTCATGGACAAGGATACCATCACCTTTCCCTGGCACCTTCATTTCCACTCCCCCGGGGTGCTACTCGCCGGCTCCACACCCATGTCTTCTCCAATCCAATGTGGCTCACAACCTGCTACAGAGATGATGCTTGCCGGATCCCATGCAGACCCTCCTCGTGGATAGCCTCCAGCCCACACCGGCTCCCCTGTTCCAGCTCTGCCGCCTCCCATGGATGAGCAGAGCGAGGATAGAACAAGCGAGGAGATCAAGAGAGGAAATACTGAGTTGATTTTGGAGGCATGGACATTGATTTGATCTTTTTGGTTGTCCGCAGATTCAACAACGAAGGTGCCTACAACTTTCCCCAATGCCAGGGCAAAGGACGGTCTGTTTTGCAAAATTTTGTGGCTTGACCGGGCTGAAGGAGATGTTGTGCAAACCGAGAATAGGCACGATGAGCAAAGCGATGAAATAGTTGTCTCGAAAGGGATGTTGGCTGGATGATTGATCAATATAGATGGCAACTTCTTTCAGGAAAGCCAAACAAGTGGTTGGGGACTCGATATTTACAATTAGGTGCAGCAATGTTGCTAGCATCTTTTTTTCTTGCACCTATAAACTAATGATGCTTTATCTGGTGTTATTTCATGTGGCACTACATTCTGGCTTTGTTAATAATAGTTAAATACAAGTAAAACGTCAGTTTCACATTGGCTAAATCACTCAATGGTGTTTATGCTGCAGCAGCAGCAGGTGAATAGAGCCGACAAGGAAGGGAGATATGCCCGCGCGGTTGGTGGAATTAATAGGGAAAATAATTCCTAATGTGCCTGGTTGAATCAAGATGCGATTCCCTGTTTTTTGTGTACCATGCAGTAGTTGATGCAGACTATTTGTGTGTCCGAATAGCAACATGAATTTGGTGTTTGTAGATCCTGAATTGTAGTGTAGGAAAAATTATGTGGCTTATTTTGGTAGCATTTCTGATGGACTAATTTTGTGTTGGTGGGGTTGATAGTGAGCATACTACAACCTGAATGACAATTAGATAGTCCTACAATTTCTAATGGGTTGGGGTGGGAGGGTTTGATCACTGATTTCTTTATTTTTGGTGTTCGAACAAGGACAAAGGAAGGAGATATTGTCTGATAGGCAGAACTAAGCAATGATACTGAATCTAGGAATAGGACACACGAGCTTGCAAGGGTTGTGTTTGACTGGGTGGAGCAAGCTCCTAGTTGACATACGCGAGTAAATGATGTTTATGCTTCCATGTTTTTATGTAATAAGACTTTATATGTTTCATCTCCCTACAGTTCTAATATGGGCCTCCTGCAACTCGATGCAAGCCGCTGACAGTAGTTAGAGGTTTAGTTTTGAGGAGTTTTGAGAATATTATTGTTTGTTGTATAATATTAGTTATCATCATGGCACATCTTCTTTATTTTTTATCCAACTACTACATACCTACTATATAGTATTTCTGCTCTCAAGGTGTGCAATTCATTAACACCGCAGAGACCATGCAACTTCGACCAAGTAAGAGCATTTCCATCTGTACTTACAAGGTGACTAGCACCTCCTTCTCTCTTCCCCTCCCTCCCTCCCTCTCGGCATGCTGCACCTCCATCTTATTGGAAGTGAGCTTTGATGCATTGAGAAAACAAATGATTTTTTACCTTCATCTGCATTATGACTGAAGACAGTTTGTGATTATGTACATCCTTCAGTTGTCTGTTGTAACTCGAGAAATTGGGAAGCACTCAGTTGTAACAGTCAGTCATGTATGTATGTTTATACATGATAGGTGTTTGGGCATGAGTCAATTGGTCATAGCAGCACTTAGCGCTACGCGAGATGTGGCTATTGTCATCATAGTGTATTTATTGCCGCTATTTACATAAGAACTACATTTACGCATGATTACATCATACTGTAACTCCATTCCTTAAATCCATGATCTGTTCTCTGCTCCATTGAATACAAGATTTGGAATCAAATAAAGTTTACTCATATGATGTATATATAAAATTTCCTGTGCAGATAATTTAGGAACCATGTTGCACGTGTAATGTTAAATTCTTCTATCAATTTCTCTTCAACGGAAAGACGGACGTGATGCACAATCTCATGGATTGCTGGCATACTAATGTATTACTTCATGATGGTACGCCTCCTTTTTGCTGTATTTTCTACAATAATCTTGCTCTTTGAGATTTTATCCGGTAGGGAAATAGATTGAGATCCTCTGGTCTTGCCTGGAGATGTTCTGTTATCCATAGTAATTAAGTTTCCAGACCGTGTAGATTGGTACGAATATGAGCCATCAGGGACCTTCTAGGTTTTACCGTATGTTCAGTTATGCATTCAGCCGTTGTGCATGTTAATTAACAAAAAAAATTATGGAGTACTACACACTTGAAAGTATGCATATATAATTTGACTTTATGAAACAAACCATTCATCGGCTAACTGGGTCAGATGATGATTTACGACAATCGACCTAGCACAAAAGAAATAGTAATTTCACTATTTTTTCAATTGCACTCAGCTGAACTTTGGTGTAAGTTCTTTCTTATTAGGGTATTTTAAATTTTAAGTGACAATCCTAAACAAAAATATCGTTGGTTTCTTCAGATGGCTATTGGACACTCTCCTTAATCAATGGAAACAACACATGATTGCCTTCATATAAAAAAACACAATCTGAACACGTACAAGGCGATGTATAGCAGGAATAGAAACAAATAATACTGCGCGAAGGTGAGTGCAAGTGTATGATTTTCTAGAATTATTTTCTTGGCAGAAGTTACTATATTCTCAATATACATCATAAATAATTAGAGAATTCAAAAAAGGTTCGAAAATTTTGAAAAAAGATAATTTTGAAATAAAATGTTTAATAAATCAAAAAATGTTTGTTGAGTCAAAAAATGTTCACGATTTTGTAAGGAAAATGTATGCTTATTCAAAAAATGTTCCAAATTTTGAAAACCAATGTTCATGATTTTTTTAAAAGGTTCGTGTGTTAAAAAATTGTAATGAAATTGAACAGAATTTCGCCAATTCAAAAAATGTTTATGAATGGAAAAATATCCTTAAAATTTAAAAACTATTCATGACTTACAAAATAGTTTATTCATTCATTAAATGTTCATTGATTAAAAATGATTATGCATTTCGGAAAATGTTCATGGATTTCAAAAATTGTTCCACCAATTTCCAAAATAATGTTCGTCGATTCTAGAAATGTTCACCGATTCAAGAAAATTGTTTAAGAAGTTGTTGACACTTAAAAAAATGTTTTAAAATAGAATACAAATGTTCATGAATCAAATAATGTTCTTGATTTTAGAAAATGTTCAGAAATTTTTAAAAGTGTCCACAAATTTGAGAAATGTTTACGATTTCAAATATGTGCATGAGTTCAAAAAATGGCATAATTTCACGAAATTGAGAGTGATAGTGTATCTCCCTGATGCAACAAAATGTGGTCATGACCATTGAAGGTTATATATATTTTCTCCCGTTGCAACGCACGGGCCCTTTTGCTATTATATATATATATATATATTATAATAAAGTATGGATTGACTCCGTGGGTTCACCGTCACAATACGCTTTTTCCCGTGAATTTACGCTTTCAGTTTGAATTTAAAACATATACGCGAGGTGGTACTAAAGATTGATTTATTATTAGAGAAAGATTGATTGCATTAAAGATTGTTGGGCCGTCGGTCGCTTTCCAAATTGGGCTGGGCCTTCCTTCTACTATAAAAAACTTAATGCGTTACCAACCAGACCGAGTCTCCTTCTTTTATCATCGATCGATCTGCTACTTCCTCTCTACTTTGCTTCTTTCTTTCTGCACGAGACGTCCCCGATAGCACATCGATGCAGTTCCGCGGCAGATCAGGTTTCCTTCCTCATCTTTGATCCAACCTGTTCTCCTTCCTCTTCTTTCATCCAATCTTTCCACTTTTTCATCTAATCCTTCCTGCACGTGAAACCATCTCTAACACAAACTACTTCGTGCACCCATGGGGTGTCCGCCAGGGACTCCGGCGGGGTCACCTTTCTCCTAATAATGAGTAATAAAAACCGGTATGCACGTGGGGTTCAATCTCCTCACATAGAGAAGATTTTATTCGTTCATCGTTTTTGTATGGGGTTCGTCCTGCTTCGGTCCTGCAGCGCCGCGTCGTCGTGCAAGCCGGCTTGTCATCAGCCTTGCAGCAGCACAACTCACGGCAGCGCCGCCAGCTTCCTCCATGATCCGCGGCTTGCAGCAGCTCGCAACACTGGGGGCGACAACAACTCTCTCCTCTGTTGGCCCGCTCGCAGGCGCCGCCGCCTCCTGTTTGTTTTCTCCAGTGTGGATCGAACGCAAGCAATGAGAGCCTCGGGACAGCGAGTAGCAGCCAGAGAGGGCATCGGTGAAGTCAGACGGCGAGTAAGCAGCCAACGCCAAAAAGGGCCGCGCTATACCTGCGTGTCGATTGCTCGGATCAGATTCAGAGGGGAGACCTGCAGGTTGCCGATGTGTGCTCAGATCGGGTATCCATAGTTCCATACAGATCAGGAAGAGGTGGCGGTTAGGAATTTGGACAGGTCTAACAATTTAGTTTTGATGGGATCAAATCGGCGGGTGGCGGCCAAGGCACCATAGTTTTTCCACCTCTGCTGCAGCGGTGTTGTTTTGATCTGTTGGCTCGCTCTCTATCTCCTGGAGGCTGTTGCTAGCTTCGTACTACTGCTCCACAAAAGAGGGAGGCAGCCAGGCAAAGCAAAGAAGCTTTGTCTGAAAAAGATCATGGAGCATGCCAGCAGGTGATGACAATTAATCCCTCCCTGATATGTCCAATTACATAGTCAACAAGGCGTACTGCTAATCCAATAAATCCAGTGTGATCCTTGGTGACCGAAGACCAAAAGCTTCCCTTTGCAGTCTTTCAAGCAAAGAATTCCGTGGAAGTCTAGGACATATATACATGTGCAGTTTCTTCCATGTTGATCCGTTAGTTGTTCGGTAGCATATGCGTTGATGGATTCCAATTCTACATGCCAGATCAATTGTTCCAATTCTACATGCATGCACACATTGACTGCTCTAGGCTTGATTGCTCAATCGGGATTTCCAGAAAAATAAATTAGGATTATGTACAGTAGACCACATATGCTTCACCTTGCATCACCAGGGCAGCGCTGCTGTTGCACTAACTATAGTCATCAGCAACGTCCCATGATGCTATCCAGTGCATAAGGAGAGGCACTATGCATGTTAGAATTCTGGTTTCTACTAACCGTAGGCAAGAAACTGGATGGATATGCCTGCATCCATATACGACCAAATGGGGGATCGGCAAAAAACAAAAGGGGCATATTGATCACCTGATTAACAACATTGCCAATCCTGTGCTCGAGTTTTATGGATTTCTATGCGTACATGACCATGACCAATGGGATTCAGCAGAAATACAGAAGGTGCACAGTATTAACTAATTCCAGTGTAGATTGTTGCGATTACTCGGAACAAAAGACATAGTTTTTTTTAATCCTTAGCTGGTTGAATTTCATAAAATATCATGTACATAAAACTACACGTCACTCACCTCACCTTACAGTATAGTGTTTATTTTTCTTAAACTAGCTGCTTTTTGCAGGTCTAAATTAAATATAAAATGAGGTTGAGACAAGGATTGTTCATGGTTGGATATTGATCCAAAATAAGGCATAGAAAGATGACATATAAAGATGTAGGAAAATGACTGATGACCTTTTCTCTTTTTGTATGTATAGGTGATACCAAGTAATTGACTGAATTCATGTTGGAAGTCAACTTCTGTTAGGTAACTACATCTCAATCTTTTTGGAGCAATGAGTGTGCACAAATTGATGAGCGCAGTTTTTCCTTTATTTTTCCTTTATTTTTCAAACCCAAGCAAAAAAGGTGAGTGCGCCGGCGGGGTTCGAACTCAGGATTTCTTCATGGAGACCGCAACGCACTAATTACTAGGACACTAACTCACTTGCGTACAAATACATGTTACCTTCTTTTATTCTTTCCCAGGTCGCGGTTCTTATTCCTTTTTCCTTTTTTTTTGTTTTCTTCATTGCACGAACTTGGTTCAAATTCATGATTCTATATTCATGAACTTTTTCCAAATATCATGAACTTTCATCAAACTCGATGATTTTTTCGAAAATTTATGAGTTTTTTTTAAATTTGTTGAACTTTTTTTCAAATTTGATGAACGTTTTCAAATTCAATGAACTTTTTTTCAAATTCGATGTAATTTTTTCAAAATCAATAAACTTTTTTACAAATTGGATGAACTTTTTTGAAAATTGATGAACTTTTTTTCCGAATTCGATGAACTTTTCTCAGAATCGATGAACTTTTTTGAATTCGATGAACTATTTTCAAATTTGATGAACTATTTTCAATACCGACGAACTTTTTTTGAATTCAATGAACTTCTTTTCGATTTGATGAACTTTTTTCAAATTCGACAACTTTTTATCAAATTCCATGAACTTTTTTCTAATTCTATGAACTTTTTTTTTAAAATCGATGATTCTTTTAAATTCAATGAACTTTTTTCGTATTTGGTGAACTTTTTGTCAAAATCGATAACTATTTTCCAAACTCACTTTTTTTTTCAACTTTTTGTGCTTTCTTCAAATTCATGAACTATTTTTGAATTTGTGAATTGATTTTTCAAATTCATGAACTGTTTTTCAAAATTTTGCACCAGCAGCGCTAAATGCTTCGCCGCTACAGTACCTCGTGGCGCTGCAGAGTGGCTGGAACGAGCGAGCGAGGACTGCACAACACTAACAGGCCGGCCCAACTGACAAGCGTGTGGGCGCCAGGGAGCATCCCTGGCGCCTGAAGCGCTGACTAGGGACTCCCATTCAATCATGCGTCTTCCGCGCCTGGGCAGTCTTCCGCGCTTGGGCATCAGCCCATCTGGCATGCATCCCCCGCGTCTGGGCCAGATGCAGCTGTGGCGGCAATGCATGGGGTGTTCATGTTGGGGAATGTAGTAATTTCAAAATTTTCCTACGCACACGCAAGATCATGGTGATGCATAGCAACGAGAGGGGAGAGTGTTGTCTACGTACCCTCGTAGACCGTTCGCGGAAGCGTTATATCAACGCGGTTGATGTAGTCGTACGTCTTCACGTCCAACCGATCCAAGTACCGAAAGCACGACACCTCCAAGTTCTGCACACGTTCGGCTCGGTGACGTCCTCGCCTTCTCGATCTAGCAAGAGGGGCGAAGTAGTAGATGAGTTCCGGCAGCACGACGGCGTGGTGACGGTGTTGGTGAAGAACAATCTCCGCAGGGCTTCGCCTAAGCACTACGAAAACTATGACGGAGGATAAACTAGAGGGGACGGGGTTGCCGGCACACGGCTTGGTGTTTCTTGATATCTCTTTGGTGCTAGCCCTACCCCTCTATTTATATGTTGAGCCCTGGGATCGAAACTTGGAGTAAAAGCCTCCTCAAAGTCGGTTTCACCCGAAAGGCAAGAGTCCTTCTCGGACTCTAGGGCTAGACGCCAGGGTTCCAGGCGTCTACCCCCTAGACGCCAGGGTTCCTGGCGTCTAGCCTCTGGTCTCCGCAAAACTTCCTTTTGCACTTTCCAAAAGCCCCGTGGGCTTTCCCCTTTGGCCCAGATAAAGTGTTCGTGTGCCCAAACATTTCGGGAAACATCCGAAACCCCTTCCAGTGAATTCCGGAACCCTTCCGGAGATCAAGCACTACTATCCCATATATCAAACTTTATCTCCGGACCATTCCGGAGTTCCTCGTCATGTCCGTGATCTCATCTCGGACTCCGAACAACATTCGGTCATCAACATACATAACTCATATAATACTATATCGTCAACGAACGTTAAGCGTGCGGACCCTACGGGTTCGAGAACTATGTAGACATGACCGAGACACCTCTCTAGTCAATAACCAATAGCGGGACCTGGATGCCCATATTGGCTCCTACATATTCTACGAAGATCTTTATCGGTCAGACCGCATAACAACATACGTTGTTCCCTTTGTCATCGGTATGTTACTTGCCCGAGATTCAATCGTCGGTATCTCAATACCTAGTTCAATCTCATTACCGGCAAGTCTCTTTACTCGTTCTGTAATACATCATCCCGCAACTAACTCATTAGTTGCAATGCTTGCAAGGCTTATAGTGATGTGCATTACCGAGTGGGCCCAGAGATACCTCTCCGACAATCGGAGTGACAAATCCTAATCTCAAAATACGCCAACCCAACAAGTACCTTCGGAGACACCTGTAGAGCACCTTTATAATCACCCAGTTACGTTGTGACGTTTGGTAGCACACAAAGTGTTCCTCCGATAAACGGGAGTTGCATAATCTCATAGTCATAGAAACATGTATAAGTCATGAAGAAAGCAATAGCAACAAACTAAACAATCAAGTGCTATGCTAACGAAATGGGTCAAGTCAATCACATCATTCTCTAATGATGTGACCCCCCTAATCAAATGACAACTCATGTCTATGGCTAGGAAACTTAACCATCTTTGATTCAACGAGCTAGTCAAGTAGAGGCATACTAGTGACACTCTGTTTGTCTATGTATTCACACATGTATTATGTTTCCGGTTAATACAATTCTAGCATGAATAATAAACATTTATCATGATATAAGGAAATAAATAATAACTTTATTATTGCCTCTAGGGCATATTTCCTTCAGTCTCCCACTTGCACTAGAGTCAATAATCTAGTTTACATCACCATGTGATTTAATACCAATAGTTCACATCACCATGTGATTAACACCCATAGTTCACATTGACATGTGACCAACACCCAAAGGGTTTACTAGAGTCAATAATCTAGTTCACATCGCAATGTGATTAACACCCAAAGAGTACTAAGGTGTGATCATGTTTTGCTTGTGAGAGAAGTTTAGTCAACTGGTCTGGCACATTCAGATCCGCAAGTATTTTGCAGATTTCTATGTCAACAATGCTCTGCATGGAGCTACTCTAGCTAATTGCTCCCACTTTCAATATGTATCCAGATTGAGACTTAGAGTCATCTGGATCAGTGTCAAAACTTGCATCGACGTAACCCTTTACGACGAACCTTTTGTCACCTCCATAATCGAGAAACATATCCTTATTCCACTAAGGATAATTTTGACCAATGTCCAGTGATCTATTCCTAGATCACTATTGTACTCCATTGACAAACTCAGGGCAGGGTATACAATAGGTCTGGTACACAACATGGCATACTTTATAGAACCTATGGCTGAGGCATAGGGAATGACTTTCATTCTCTCTCTATCTTCTGCCGTGATCGGGTTTTGAGTCTTACTCAACTTCACACCTTTGTAACACAGGCAAGAACTCCTTCTTTGACTGTTCCATTTTGAACTACTTCAGAATCTTGTCAAGGTATGTACTCATTGAAAAACTTATCAAGCGTCTTGATCTATCTCTATAGATCTTGATGCTCAATATGTAAGCAGCTTCACCGAGGTCTTTCTTTGAAAAAAATCCTTTCAAACACTCCTTTATGCTTTGCGGAATAATTCTACATTATTTCTGATTAACAATATGTCATTCACATATACTTATCAGAAATGTTGTAGTGCTCCCACTCACTTTCTTGTAAATACAGGCTTCACCGCAAGTCTGTATAAAACTATATGCTTTGATCAACTTATCAAAGCGTATATTCCAACTCCGAGATGCTTGCACCAGTCCATAGATGGATCGCTAGAGCTTGCATATTTTGTTAGTACCTTTAGAATTGACAAAACCTTCTGGTTGCATCATATACAACTCTTCTTTAACAAATCCATTAAGGAATGCAGTTTTGTTTATCCATTTGCCAGGTTTCATAAAATGCGGTAATTGCTAACATGATTCGGACAGACTTAAGCATAGATACGAGTGAGAAACTCTCATCGTAGTCAACACCTTGAACTTGTCGAAAACCTTTTTGCGACAATTCTAGCTTTGTAGATAGTAACACTACTATCAGCGTCCGTCTTCTTCTTGAAGATCCATTTAATCTCAATGGCTCGCCGATCAATGGGCAAGTCAATCAAAGTCCATACTTTGTTCTCATACATGGATCTCATCTCAGATTTCATGGCCTCAAGCCATTTCGTGGAATCTGGGCTCATCATTGCTTCCTCATAGTTCGTAGGCTCGTCATGGTCAAGTAACATGACCACCAGAACAGGATTACCGTACCACTCTGGTGCGGATCTTACTCTGGTTGATCTACGAGGTTCAGTAATAACTTTATCTGAAGTTCCATGATCATCATCATTAACTTCCTCACTAATTGGTGTAGGTGTCACAGAAACCAGTTTCTATGATGAACTACTTTCCAATAAGGGAGCAGGTACAGTTACCTCATCAAGTTCTACTTTCCTCCCACTCACTTCTTTCAAGAGAAACTCCTTCTCTAGAAAGGATCCATTCTCAGCAATGAATATCTTGCCTTCGGATCTGTGATAGAAGGTGTACCCAATATTTTCTTTTGGGTATCCTATGAAGACGCACTTCTCCGATTTGGATTCGAGCTTATCATGTTGAAACTTTTTCACATAAGCATCGCAGTCCCAAATTTTAAGAAACGACAGCTTAGATTTCTTGCTAAACCATAGTTCATACGGTGTCGTCTCAACGGATTTAGATGGTGCCCTTTTTAATGTGAATGCAGCTGTCTCTAATGCATAACCCCAAAACGATAGTGGTAAATCGGTAAGAGACATCATAGATTGCACTAAATCAAATAAAGTACGGTTATGATGTTCGGACACACCATTACGCTGTGGTGTTCCAGATGGCGTGAGTAGTGAAACTATTTCACATTGTTTTAACTGAAGGCCAAACTCGTAACTCAAATATTTTTACTTCTGCGATCATATCATAGAAACTTTTATTTTTGTTACGATGATTCTCCACTTCACTCTGAAATTCTTTGAACTTTTCAAATATTTCAGACTTGTGTTTCATCAAGTAGATATACTCATATCTGCTCAAATCATCTGTGAAGGTCAGAAAATAACGATACTTGCCATGAGCCTTAACACTCATCGGACCGCATACATCAGTATGTATTATTTCCAATAAGTTAGTTGCTCGCTCCATTGTTATGGAGAACGGAGTCTTAGTCATCTTGCCCATGAGCATGGTTCGCAAGCATCAAAATGATTCATAATCAAGTGATTCCAAAAGCCCATCAGCATGGATTTTCTTCATGCGCTTTACACCAATATGACCTAAACGGCAGTGCCACAAATAAGTTGCACTATCATTATTAACTTTGCATCTTTTGGCTTCAATATTATGAGAATGTGTATCACCACAATCAAGATCCAACAAACAATTTTCATTGGGTGTATGACCATAGAAGGTTTTATTCATGTAAACAGAACAACAATTTATTCTCTTACTTAAATGAATAAGCGTATTGCAATAAACATGATCAAATCATATTCATGCTCAACGCAAACACCAAATAACACTTATTTAGGTTCAACACTAATCCCGAAAGTATAGGGAGTGTGCGATGATGATCATATCAATCTTAGAACCACTTCCAACACACATCGTCACTTCACCCTTAACTAGTCTCTGTTCATTCTGCAACTCCCGTTTTGAGTTACTACTCTTAGCAACTGAACCAATATCAAATACCGAGGGGTTGCTACGAACACTAGTAAAATACACATCAATAATCTGTATATCAAATATACCTTTGTTCACTTTGCCATCCTTCTTATCCGCCAAATACTTGGGGCAGTTCCGCTTCCAGTGACCAGTCCCTTTGCAGTAGAAGCACTTAGTCTCAGGCTTAGGACCAGACTTGGGCTTCTTCACTTGAGCAGCAACTTGCTTGCCGTTCTTCTTGAAGTTCCCTTTCTTTCCCTTTGCCCTTTTCTTGAAACTAGTGGTCTTGTTAATCATCAACACTTGATGCTCTTTATTGATTTCTACCTTCATCTATTTCATCATCATGAAAAGCTCGGGAATCGTTTTCATCATCCCTTGCATACTATAGTTCATCACGAAGTTCTACTAACTTGGTGATGGTGACTAGAGAATTCTGTCAATCACTATTTTATCTGGAAGATTAACTCCCACTTGATTCAAGCGATTGTAGTACCCAGACAATCTGAGCACATGCTCACTGCTTGAGCTATTCTCCTCCATCTTTTAGCTATAGAACTTGTTGGAGACTTCATATCTCTCAACTCGGGTATTTGCTTGAAATATTAACTTCAACTCCTGGAACATCTCATATGGTCCATGACGTTCAAAACGTCTTTGAAGTCCCCATTCTAAGCCATTTAAGCATGGTGCACTAAACTATCAAGTAGTCATCATATTGAGCTAGCCAAACGTTCATAACGTCTGCATCTGCTCCTGCAATAGGTCTGTCACCTAGCGGTGCATTAAGGACATAATTCTTCTGTGCAACAATGAGGATAATCCTCAGATCACGGATCCAATCCGCATCATTGCTACTAACATCTTTCAACTTAATTTTCTCTAGGAACATATCAAAAATAGAACAGGGGAGCTAAACGCGAGCTATTGATCTACAACATAGATATGCTAATACTATCAGGACTAAGTTCATGATAAATTAAAGTTCAATTAATCACATTACTTAAGAACTCCCACTTAGAAAGACATCCCTCTAATCTTCTAAGTGACCAAGTGATCCAAATCAACTAAACCATAACCGATCATCACGTGAAATGGAGTAGTTTTCAATGATGAACACGAATATGTTGATCATATCTACTATATGATTCACGCTCGACCTTTCGGTCTCAGTGTTATGATGCCATATCTGCATATGCTAGGCTCGTCAAGTTTAACCTGAGTATTCTGCGTGTGCAAAAACTGGCTTGCACCCGTTGTAGATGAACTTAGAGCTTATCACACCCGATTATCACGTGGTGTCTGGGCACGACGAACTTTGGCAACGATGCATACTCAGGGAGAACACTTTTATCTTGAAATTTAGTGAGAGATCATCTTATAATGCTACCGTCAATCAAAGCAAGATAAGATGCATAAAAGATAAACATCACATGCATCAATATAAGTGATATGATATGGCCATCATCATCTTGTGCTTGTGATCTCCATCTCCGAAGCACCGTCATGATCACCATCGTCACCGGTGCGACACATTGATCTCCATCGTAGCATCGTTGTTGTCTCGCCAATCTTATGCTTCCATGACTATCGCTACCGCTTAGTGATAAAGTAAAGCATTACAGCGCAATTGCATTGGATACAATAAAGCGACAACCATATGGCTCCTGCCAGTTGCCGATAACTCGGTTACAAAACATGATCATCTCATACAATAAAATTTAGCATCATGTCTTGACCATATCACATCACAACATGCCCTGCAAAAACAAGTTAGACGTCCTCTACTTTGTTGTTGCAAGTTTTACGTGGCTGCTACGGACTTAAGCAAGAACCGTTCTTACCTACGCATCAAAACCACAACGATAGTTTGTCAAGTTCGTGTTGTTTTAACCTTCGCAGGGACCGGGCGTAGCCACACTTGGTTCAACTAAAGTTGGAGAAACTGACACCCGCCAGCCACCTGTGTGCAAAGCATGTCGGTACAACCAGTCTCGTGTAAGCATACGCGTAATGTCGGTCCGGGCCACTTCATCCAACAATACCGCCGAACCAAAGTATGACATGCTGGTAAGCAGTATGACTTATATCGCCCACAACTCACTTGTGTTCTACTCGTGCACAACATCAACGCATAAAACCTAGGCTCGGATGCCACTGTTGGGGAACGTAGTAATTTCAAAATTTTCCTACGCACACGCAAGATCATGGTGATGCATAGCAACGAGAGGGGAGAGTGTTGTCTACGTACCCTCGTAGACCGTTCGCGGAAGCTTTATATCAACGCGGTTGATGTAGTCGTACGTCTTCACGTCCAACCGATCCAAGTACCGAAAGCACGGCACCTCCGAGTTCTGCACACGTTCGGCTCGGTGACGTCCTCGCCTTCTCGATCTAGCAAGAGGGGCGAAGTAGTAGATGAGTTCCGGCAGCACGACGGCGTGGTGACAGTGTTGGTGAAGAACAATCTCCGTAGGGCTTCGCCTAAGCACTACGAAAACTATGACGGAGGATAAACTAGAGGGGACGGGGTTGCCGCCACACGGCTTGGTGTTTCTTGATATCTCTTTGGTGCTAGCCCTACCCCTCTATTTATATGTTGAGCCCTGTGGTCGAAACTTGGAGTAAAAGCCTCCTCAAAGTCGGTTTCACCCGAAAGGCAAGAGTCCTTCTCGGACTCCAGGGCTAGACGCCAGGGTTCCCGGCGTCTACCCCCTAGACGCCAGGGTTCCTGGCGTCTAGCCTCTGGTCTCCGCAAAACTTCCTTTTGCACTTTCCAAAAGCCCCGTGGGCTTTCCCCTTTGGCCCAGATAAAGTGTTCTCGTCCCAAACATTTCGGGAAACATCCGGAACCCCTTCTGGTGAATTCCGGAACCCTTCCGGAGATCAAGCACTACTATCCCATATATCAAACTTTATCTCCGGACCATTCCGGAGTTCCTCATCATGTCCGTGATCTCATCTCGGACTCCGAACAACATTCGGTCATCAACAAACATAACTCATATAGTACTATATCGTCAACGAACGTTAAGCGTGCGGACCCTACGGGTTCGAGAACTATGTAGACATGACCGAGACACCTCTCTGGTCAATAACCAATAGCAGGACCTGGATGCCCATATTGGCTCCTACATATTCTATGAAGATCTTTATCGGTCAGACCGCATAACAACATACGTTGTTCCCTTTGTCATCGATATGTTACTTGCCCGAGATTCGATCGTCGGTATCTCAATACCTAGTTCAATCTCGTTACCGGCAAGTCTCTTTACTCGTTCTGTAATACATCATCCCGCAACTAACTCATTAGTTGCAATGCTTGCAAGGCTTATAGTGATGTGCATTACCGAGTGGGCCCAGAGATACCTCTCCGACAATCGGAGTGACAAATCCTAATCTCGAAATATGCCAACCCAACAAGTACCTTCGGAGACACCTGTAGAGCACCTTTATAATCATCCAGTTACGTTGTGACGTTTGGTAGCACACAAAGTGTTCCTCCGGTAAACGGGAGTTGCATAATCTCATAGTCATAGGAACATGTATAAGTCATGAAGAAAGCAATAGCAACAAACTAAACGATCAAGTGCTATGCTAACGAAATGGGTCAAGTCAATCACATCATTCTCTAATGATGTGACCTCGTTAATCAAATGACAACTCATGTCTATGGCTAGGAAACTTAATCATCTTTGATTTAACGAGCTAGTCAAGTAGAGGCATACTAGTGACACTCTGTTTGTCTATGTATTCACACATGTATTATGTTTCCGGTTAATACAATTCTAGCATGAATAATAAACATTTATCATGGTATAAGGAAATAAATAATAACTTTATTATTGCCTCTAGGGCATATTTCCTTCAGTTCAGACGGTCGACGCCGACCCAGATCTAAGATCAAGGCGGCAAAGAAATTGGGCGACGGTAGTGCAGCACTCCCACAAGGCTTTCAGGGGGCGAGCAGATGAAGTTGGACGATGGCGGGCGCATCGCTCCCAACGGATCCAACGCAGGAGCGGCGTCATGGCGTGGATCTGGAGCAAAACGCGATGGCGGCGATGCTTCTCTGCCATGGCGGCTCGACTGGGTTCCTGCGCTGGAAAGGGAGAGAGAGACGAGGAAGGAGATAGACATGAGAAGATAAGAAGGAAGATGAAGGAGGAAAGGGAGGGAGAAGGCAGGGAAGAGGGCGGCGGTCACGAAGCTATATTGCCATGGCGGCTCGGCTGAGTTCCTGCGTGGAGGGAGGAGAGAGACGGGATAAGAAGAGGACTAGGGAGAGGGAGGAAGGGAGTGGAGAAGGTATAGAATGATAGAAGAGGGCGGCAACGCGAGGTTATCGGCGGCAGTTGGGCTCGCCGGCCGGAGGCGAGAGGAAGGCGGCGGAGATGGCATCCCAAGGAAGAGCTCGGCCTCTCCTCGCTCGCTCGGGCGCAGCGGCGGCTGCTGGCTGTAGCGGGCACATGCTCCCATTTTTTAGAAGAAACATTTTTTATTTCACTTTTATTTAGGGGAAAGCGTTCTTTATTTGACGGGCACGGGATGTCCTATGATTCAACCCATCCAGTTTACTATTCTCTTTATTGGGCCAGCTTTTGGTACTATAATTTTTTTATTGATTAATAGTATCATCTATTCCTAAAAAGAAAATTAGTAGTACCACCCCGCAAATATACACAGGATCTCACTAATTTATATATGGCCTTAAATAGACAACCAACAAGCCTCTTCAAAAATAATAAAAAACTGCGGGTGAGGTGTAGCTATAATCTGGCAATGACGGAAATAAACAAAACAAAGAATGAGGTGTGGGTATAATCCGACAATGAGAGACATATGCAAGTCAGTGGTTAGGTTAGTAAAATCTTGAACCACGTATTATATTTTTTCTCGTTGCAACACACGGTCCCTTTTGCTAGTAATAACTAGTAAAAATGCCCGTGCTTTGTAACGGGGCAAAAAGATAGCAGAATCTGCTTTGTGTGTGTCATTGCGCAACATTTCTTATATTCAATTCTGATTATCTCTTTTTCGGAGTATGAAGTGTGGATTTGAATAAGCCACCTTAACATCCTTCATCTGATTAAAGGGTACTTGTGCATGGAATAGTTTTTCAATCTTTTTTTTACTTTTCGAGAGAACATGAATATTTATTTATTTTAAAGTAACATATTTGAATTTTTTTATCATTTTTTAAATGGGATTTTTTACAATTCACATTTTTTTAAACATGATTTTTAAAAATAATTTTGATTTATATAATTTTTGAAAATATTCTTAAATACAAACATTTTTAAAAAATTGGTACATTTTTAGGACATATTGAATGACGAGGAGACACGAGCAGGCGGCGGCAGTGCTTGGCCCAAACAAAACACTTCATGCTCGTGTCTCCTCATCATTCTAGGGATACAAAGCACTTCATGTCGTGTTCTTTCACCATGGCCATCAGACTATATTTTTTAAAAGCGAACGGGCAACCAAACCGTTGCAGCTGTTACCGGTTGGACCGCCGGTTCATCGGTTTGTTTGTGACAAAAAAACCAAGTTAGTAAAAATAACCTTAGATCAAATGAGTACACATAATATGGGATGTAATATAAAAATAACCAAGCATAATTTATATGTACCCCACAGATTCAAAACAACAGAAAAATATGAATGGTCATTGCCGGCCAACTTTTTTGTATGCGAGAAGAGAAGGGCCATTGAATTAGACCATGTGCAAGTGCACGCACGCAACCGATGTTATTTATTTGGGCCATTTGCATTTCTGTCCCTAACTCGAACCACCTAATCAGATATACCCCTAATTCGAAAGCCTGCTCAAAAATGCCCCTCCGCCGTTACGTGCCCTTACAGAAATGCTCTTTTGCGCCGTTACCGTCCGGTCAAACAACTTTGACCGTTCTGAAAAAAATAGCAATTTTTTTTTAAAAAATCTAAAATTTTGTGAGATCGAAGATACTCATGTGCGCAAGGTGCGTGCAAATTATTGTGCTATTTGGACATTCCAGGAGCTCGTGGCGAGGAAAAACAGTTAATATGCACGCTTGTGAACAGTAAATTTGAAATAAAATAGCAAGAAAATTCAAAAAAATATGAAATTTTTGGCATCAAAGAGGCTTGGGTGCACAAGGTGCTTGCAAGTTTTTGTGATCAAATGACTTGCGAGGAGCTCTCGCAAGAAAAAACAAAATAGTCATTTTTTCCCAAGTTTTTTCCCGGGCCAGATTTTGTTTTTTTCTCCACAAGCCCCTCCAATGTCCAAACACAACAAAAATTGGCACGCAGCTTTTAGACCATAGCCTCTTTGATGCCAAAAAATTTCATATTTTTTTGAACTTTCTTGTTATTTTTTTGAATTTACTGTTCACAGGCTTACATATTTACTATTTTTCCTTTGACACGAGCTCCTGGAATGCCCAAACAGCACGAAAAATTGCACGCACCTTGCGAACCTGAGTATCTTTGATCTCACAAATTTTCAGATTTTTTAGATTTTTTTTGCTATTTTTTGGGGGCCGGTCAATGCCCTTTGACCGGCTTTGACCGGACGGTAACGGCGCAAAAGGGCATTTCTGTAAGGGCACGTAACGGCGGAGGGGCATTTTTGAGCAGGCTTTCGAATTAGGGGCAAATGTGAGTAGTGGGTTCGAGTTAGGGACACAGATGTAAAAGACCCTATTTATTTTAATTGCTCCCTTCTCGGCCCGTGCACATCCAGCAACAACATCGTTCTTTTTATTCTTTTCCTTTAATGCTCATACATAAGAGCAAATTTTATTCCTTCATATTTCTTTCATTTTTTGCTTTATAAGAGCCGAATTTACTCCTTTTAATCTCTTCCCTTTCCTTATGAGTGAAATAATTTCTTTCCTTTCTGCTTATATAAGAGCCGAGTTTTCTCCTTATTTTAATTTCTTCTCTTTCCTTATGAGTGGAATAATTCCTTTCCATTTTTCTTACATGAGAGCCGAATTTACTTCCTTTAATTCCTTCTCTTTCCTTATGAGTGGAATAATTTCTTTCCTTATTGCTTACATAAGAGCCGAGTTTACTCCTTTTAATTCCTTCTCTTTTCTTCCTGCTTGTATTCCGGGACCCACTCCTTGAGTTGGCTTATTGATTTCGAATCATACACATGTATAAATTGGTGGGACATGATGAAATTATCAAAATCGATGGCAGATTATATGACCCTCACTATTTTTATGTAAAGAACCCAGATAAGAGGTGGCCTTGTTGCCTCCAACTTTTCATTCCCTTTGAATCTTCTAACACAAAGGCCAGCCAGGTCACAGGGGCTGAGACATTTAAACTCACCTTCCCTTTAGTTGCCAATTTGATGGGAGGTATTGAATTAGGCTGTGTTTATGGCCAATTAAGATGCCACTGTCCATGAGCGATCAATTTAAAATCAAAAGTGATAACCTAGCTTCTAATATAAATAAAAATCCATTTCTTCTGTAGTTGGATACCCAAATTTAGCATACTGCACATTCATCTCTCTTATCGTTAGTGTTTGGTTCTGCAAAAATAGGTTCAGTATTAAAAATCAAGGCAGCTTCTCTGCACACAATTTCCTGGGAAGAGACAGCAAACCTTTGCATCACTCAAATGTCGCAGGTGACTTGTTTTAGTTCGGGATCTTGAAAAAGTCAAACCAACATACCTTTCCCGCTAACAGCCAGCAGTGGTAAGCATGTGCCGCTGGAGCCCTACCAACTTCCCTTGATCCCATTTACTGTCTCCTATCCACGGCGACAAAGGGAAAAAGGTTTCAGCGGACTTAGGCGGGCATCCACGTTCAGGTTTCAGAGGGAGAAGACTCACTGTCTGCTGCTAAGGTCAGGACCGTGGTCATCCATCTCCGCTTTGCTGGCCGATAAGATCATTCAGATTGACCAGCCAGCTGGGTACTCATCACCTTGCTCTGCTGAATCTGCTTGAGGCTGTCATTGGTGCTCGCGAGGTCTGCAGCCAGGCTCTGAAGTCCTCGATTTGCTGTTCGATTCACCACAGTGAGCAGGGAACAATGTCAGGAGAACAATGCCGCTTTCCGATCAAGGCGGTAGAATAAATCGAGATTATTTCGAAATAAAACGAACAACAGACTTCATGCATCTATGTGAAAAAAATTATAATCAGCAGGGAACATACTTATATTTGACAGAAGCCTCTCTAACCCGATTGAAATCACAAGCAGTAAAATTTTCTAAATTTGGTCTTCACAACTATAAAAAGAAGAAGAATAAATGTACACCATCATTTCAAATTCAAGACAATATTATCAAGGTTAAGAAAAATCGAATCACAACATAGTCCACTGCAATGAATTCTCAAAATATCTTGGAATTACTCTGCTTCGTGTTGTTTAGTATGCTTGTTCACCTTCCCATAGAGTGTCCTTTGATTCAGCTAGCTGGTGATTATTTTTAGTCCATAGTAGCAAATTCTTGTATATGCTCCATGCATGTAAAAAACAATGCACGGTGTTGTTTTTTTGTCTGTGAATCATGGGCACAGCCCATGACAACATAACTGAAGATATACTAAATGTTTTCTGGTTAACTCTTCAAATGACTAATCAATACGGTAAGTCCTTACTACCTCTGTTGGTGAGAAACGAATATCCCAGGCTATTTTCTCTACCAGTTCAGATCTCACAAAAGCAGTGAGTACGAAAAATATAGCAGAAGGGATAACCTGAAGTAGCTATTATCAACCATGCATCATGTATATCAGTTGCCCATTAATTAATGGGTAGTTCGTACAATGTGTAAAATTTCTATTGAAGTAATAAAAGTGATGGAAGACCTCAATTAGGTTCAACCCAGATTACTTACACATGCAATGCACTTGCCATCAATCGGGCTTAAAATTGGTTCACACGAGACGGAGATATGATTCTAGGGTGGATGCAGTAGTAGGGCTCTCTTGAATCTGGATGATGTGCCGGTCAGGTGTGGCACTGAAGGAGATATGTGAGTTCTTAATATAATCATGAAATATAGGAAGCTCTTAATATAATCATGAAAAATAGGAAGCTTTAGTTCACAGGACCAAATTGGATCTTATAGGCCGATCGATCGGCACAACCAAGACAGTTGTTAAATTAACAACAAAATTGAAGGTCATGGCTTTGTTGGAGCAAAGGGCTAATCTCCACATCTTGAATATGTGGGAACCAGATTAGGATGACAATGTTGACAACATCCTACAAATTCAATACTTCATTTTTCTGTGATCAATGCAGATGTCTTCTATCACTCTATAGGCTTCTGGCTACTTATTGGCAGCAATAGTAGGTTGGTGAGCAACTGAGCCTGCTTCCTTGTTTAAATATTCGGACCAGCAATGGAAAGGCTGAACAAGTATACTTATATAATACTAACAACCTGTCAGTACCAGGGTAATATTTGTTGGTGAAGATGCCTGAAAACCAAAGTTGAGAGTCTAGCTTGTTTCCACTTGCATCATCTGTGTGGAGGTCATGGCTTTCCTCACAGCGGAACAAGACTAAACTCCACACCTTCAACCAACCACAGAGAGGTAGTTAGGAAAGGTTAGGCAGATGCAAATGAGGTTACAGTACATTAGGAAAATTGACTGCTACAACGGACTTGCTATTTTGAAACTTATGTTCAGGACTGTATATGCCAATATTTTCAGATCATGTGCAGCCTCTTCAAATTGGTAATCTCGTTGACATGATCTGTGAAAGAGTCCTGCAGGCACAAATTATTGATGCAGTAGTAAGCTAATCAAGTTTTGTCCAGCCCGTGGATGCGTCGTCGATGTTGCCGCTGCTATTGCCGGCTTCCGAAGTATAGCAAAAGAATCTGCGTCATGCAAGTTGTGACTCGCACAATCTTGCCGGGAAGCTTGGGAGCAGCATCATGAACCGCAGTGTGATGATAGTCTACCTGATGGATAACCTCAGGGTGCAGTCGGGGTGCTTGTGACGTGCTCCATCTCCTACTCGTCAAAATCGCCGCACTGCTCCTACGCCGACTGAGCGGAGGCAGAGGGGGAGGAGGAACACGTCAACGAGCAGCAAGAAATTGAAATCGAAGCAGGCCAAATTGGCGGAGGGAGGCGGGCAGGCGCAGATCTCGCGGCCCGGCGGCTCACCTTGTCATGCACTGCCGCCGCCTCGTCGTCCGGCTATCCGGGGTGTCCGGGCTATCTGCCGCGGGCTTCTCGGACGGCGGTGCCGCTAGGGCCTTCCTCGGCTGGCGCCGGCCCCATGAGGGGATCTCTGGCCGCGCCTGCTCCTACTGACTGGCCCGCACGATGGACTACAGTTCCGCGAGAATGGCAGCCACCTCCAGCTCACGCTCATCGAACTCCTCTCGCGTGCGTCCGCTCCCAGCTGACGCGGCCGTCTTGGATCTCGCCGAGAGAGCGAGGGATTGGGTGTAGCTCTGGGGGCGATGGAGAGTGCGCAGTGGAGCAGACAGAGGATTGCAAAAGTTCCGCCACGATGAACTCCCAGAACAGGCCCATTAGCCCTCGATGTGGCCCAGGGTGTCTGCGGGCAAGCGAGCAGGTGCGACGTTCGATGCAGAGGACGTGCTTCCTCGAATTAGTACCACCTTGCGTACCTTTACTCCATCGTTAAGGAAATCGTTAACTGATAGCTGCTCGGTTGGCTAGTGAGTAGGGAATTAATCAGCTAATCGGCAAGTTAATCGGCCATTTAATCAATTAATCGGAGGATTTTTTCGTTTATCGGCTACTCGATAACCCTATAAATAGGGATTAATCGGTAAGTTAACTGATTAATTGGATGAATTCTTCAACAGGGCTCTACTCCTAATGTCTTAGTTGATAGTCGGTGTTCTGGGTTTTATTTTCATCCCACTTACTATGGTCTTTTTTGGTATTTTTTGATACTTGCTCTCATCTCCCGCTCAGCCACAAAAAACCGAAGAAAACCCCGCGATCGAGTGCAGCACACTTCCAACCTCCCGTCGCAATTATCTGACACGATCGAAAATAAACCACCGAAAACAAACTGGCGAAAATTAACAGCGAAAAAAAACCTACGCTCCTCTCGATCCGCTCGACGCACTCCTCTCGATCCACCCCTCCCGCTGGGGCCTTTCTCTCTTTCCCTCCTTCCCCGCTCCACCGCCACCGGCCCATCTCCCGCCCCGTCGCCGCCGCCCCATCTCCCACCCCGCCGCCGCCGCCCCATATCCCGCTCTGCCACCGCCCCTACTGCTCCACCGAACCGACCTCTTCTTCGAGCATGAGCCGCTCCTCTCCCTGACACCCTCGTACTCACTAGGGTTTCGTGCGCCGCCGCCGCCGCCGGTCCTCTCCAACACTGCGACGGGCTTCACGGCCTACTTCGACCTCGGGCCTTAATGCTTTCTCTGCTTCTGTGTCGACCTTCTATTCAGCGAGGAGGACGTACATCAGGCAGCGGGTGACGCGCGGTGGCTGCGCAAATTCCTCTGCGGCGGAGATCTCCAGGATGGGTGCTTGTCTTCTCAGAAGAAGGAGATGATGAAGGATGCAGAGAAGGAAGGCAACGTGGTGTGTTCTTGCTGCAAAGTTCTCGTACATATTTTTCTTCTTGGTAGGAAGGCAACGTGGTGTGTTCTTGATGATGATCGAAGAAGATCTGCTGGCTGCTGTTCAAGGGACGATAGCCAAAGAAGAAGAAGATGATTGCTATGTTCTGAGAAATCAAGATTCTGGAAGACCACGAAGAGGAATAAGACAAGCAGGCACATGTGTACCGTCACGAGCAGCAAAACGAAGAGTAAACCCAAGAATATCAAGGGGGGATTATGTTGGCTGCCGTGGAGGACGAGATGCAAGGGTGCTCCGGCAGCGGCTGCAGCAGCGTGACAGATCAAGCGAGCTAGGTTGTGCCATCTCTGGTCCTCTCTCTTCAAATGGTCGACACCGGGTGCTTACGATCGACGTGACGGCGGCGGTGCAAGAGCATGGCATAGCTGGTCTGAGAGTGGCGATGGACTCACTGCCCGCTGCTACTATATCATCCAAAGTAGTGGCAGGGCGCAGCGGCACGAACGGCTCAGCCTCTGCCTTGTTCATCCCATTACAACGGAGGCGCTTTAATTACTGACACATATGTTCTTATTATGCAACTGCAGGTGATTTCTCATCTTTCAACTCGGTCTATTTTACTTGTCATACATGGAGAGAGTTTATACAATGTTAGATGAAGAGTTGGCGGTGCCACGGTGCCAAGGTTTGCTTCTCAAAACTGATAAGATCACATGATGCTTTTATATGCTTATTATTAAATCACAGGCAAATAACCCACTTCAACCTGCGTGATAATTATGTAGTGAACAGAGCTTTTGTGTGAATAAACTACCCAACTTTGTCAAGTGACTTAATGGAGCAAGTCTTTAATTTGTAACTAGCTGTTGTTCAGAATTGAACTAGCGCTTCATACAGAACAATTTTGAGAGCAACTCCCCACAAAAAAATACATCAACTATAATTGTTGGAATCCTGAAGGTAGTTCCATCGAAGTTTGTGAGTATATTTGCAAACCTCTGTCTACCTATGAATACTATTATCGAGATAGTTTAAACCATGTTGTTGGCCTGCTACAATGCTCAATGGTTTACCCTTGCTCAGATCAATTCTGGTGTGTTTGTAATGGGAATGTGGGATGATGTATGAAGAGATAAAGAAAGTTATGCTCGCGGAATATGAGTATGTAGTAACAGTTCTCTGTTATGGTTCGCGACAATTGTTCTGGTACATCTCATTGGTAGTTTATATGTAATGCAATGCCGTTTTATAATTATCATGCTAAAAAGTAATGTTACATTAGACATTTCAACATAAATGAGTTGGACAACTGAGCCCACAATATATAACTATGTATATTGGGACACAACGTTTTGCCTCTGTGTCCAGATGAGCCGGTCATTCATCAGTTGGAATCCGCGCCAAAGAGTTTCAGTGGTGTTGATGTTCGCCAGTAGTCCAGTACATCGAGTATAGAACAACCATGTATGCTGCAGGTGGTTACGGCGTACAGCGGATCTGACAGAACTATTTTGAATCTCGGTGGCTCTGTATCAGGGTCTTCCTGTACTGATGGTTGAAAGATTTCCATGTGGTATGTGATATGGTACAGATTTTTCGTTTCCTCGTAACTGTGATCAGATAATCATGGATGACGAAAGGCAAACAGATTCCTTGCCTTCCAATTTATCAGTCTTCAGTTACGCTCACGTACCGAGTGAATAGATTGCAATGTTCTGTACTTCTTATTTCTAATTGATTTCATTCTCTAATGGTTGCATTAACTTGCCAAACATTTCATCTGTCGGATGCATGGGAGGGGATATGCATCCGTCTATGGTGGCAGTGGAACAGTCCTCACTGTAAGTGATCTTAGATAGGGATGAGGTTAGCAACGAGGGCGAAAGATGATGAGGCTCCAGAATCTAGAGAGTTGTTGTGAAAGCTGATCCACAAGCACCAGGGTTTGTTATAAAAGGAAAACTCTCTCGACCCGGATGGAAATAATATTCCTGGTAGGTACTGTTGAGAGATGATAAGCTAGCTTACAGCTGAATATTGCACTGTTCCATAGTTTTCCGGACTACGGATGTTGTCGATGAGCAGTATGTTTTCTAATGTATGTTGTCAGCCAGGTCTGCCACATGTCGTCGCATCGCTAGCGAGGTTTGCCTGCGCCGTAGAAAGGGGGGAGGGGTGTATAGAGGGATGGTCTAGGTGGCGGCTTGGGTGGGGATGGTGGTGGTGGTGGTGGGTGGGTGGGGGGTGGGGGTTAGCCCCGTTGCGTCTGTCTGGTAGACAACTTGAAGTATTTAGAGATATAATGCACTATCTGGAATCGATACACATTCCTGTGCCACTGTTTCTCGGGGTAGCCCTCTAATTAGCAAGTGTTTTGTCATGTGTGTGTGATTATGACAGAAATTTGAACAGTGTGTCGATTTATCTCATAAATAAGTATTCACTCTTACAGCACCACCATGCATGTTTTTTCACGTTTTCAACAGTTCATCTTTCAATTTTGATTTCCATAACCATGCATATATGGTGTATTGAATCAGCAAATGATATTTAAGTGCTTATTAGTTGTTGTATGAACATTTTCAGCTTTCATTAGCCCAATCGGTGCTTTGCACCGATGCTTTCCTTTGTAGCCGGCAGACAACTCAGACAAATGCATCATTATCATTTTGTTTTGATGGTTTTGTCAAAAAAATCAAATGAATTGATCCTGTTTTTCTATGTGCAGAATTGCCTGAGATGGTTAGTGATAGTGAAAGTTATGATGACAGATAATTACTCCTCCAAGAAGAAGAATCAGAAGAGGTATACTAATGTCACTTTGTTTAAAATCTCTCCATACATATATCCTATATCACTAAGCTCCCTGGGGAAAAATCGCTCAGGAGCGATTCAGGCATCGATTGACCTGGACTCCGATTTTGACCTGGTCGTCCGCTTTGTGCCAGCTGGCTATTTGTGGGCCTTTTTCGTCAGTGGTAAGGTGACATGGGCCGCGTTTGTCAGTGGCTGAGGAAAGGCGGTTCGAGCCTGACGTGGTCGTCGATGAGGAGCTTTTGGATGTCACCGGCGCCGGCAATCCTCGAGGGCAAAGGCTGCGACAAGCGGCGGCGGCGGAGCTTGGGCAGCAACAATCCGAGCATGATGAGGTCAGAGTTCGCTATCAAATCCGCTACATTTATCTTGGATCCATGCCCAGCGTCTCAAACTGGCTAGCAATTTATTCAAAGGATGGGCGAAATCACGTCACCTCAGCTTGCGATGCATTTGCCTGCTAGGAATTGGGATCGATCAATTCTTTGCTCCGTTTCTATTCAGATTTTCATGTCTTGATTGATTTTGCAAATTTTCCTCTTTGTAGCCACCGCGTGAAATGAACCTAGCATTGTGCATGGTCGCAGGAGTCTCTGCAAGTTACTTGCTTGTTGATTCTGCATATTGGAATAATAAGTAACTACTTTGTGAAGTTCTTCTAATTTCGAATGTTATAGACAGCTAGAAAGACAGCCCATTGTACAAGTTGTCTATATCGATATATAGAGATGATATGGAGAGCCGCTACAGATAGATACTATCTAGACTATTGTACTTGCCTTTATTGCTGCAGGTCGAAGGCGTCGTAGTGGTGCATTGGAGCTGGAGGAGGCGGCGGGCCAGTGCTGTTTGTGCTCAAGACGTACGAGATGGTGGACAGCCCATCGACGGAAGCAGCGGTCTGGTGGAGTGACGCGTTGGACACGACCTTCATGGTTTGGTGCTCGCTGGAGTTTGCATCTTCAAGCACATAAATTTCTCCAGTTTCATCCATGAGCTCCCCCCACCCCCTCTCTTACTGAATCCCTACGCACCCCAAGCAATCTCGGTCAAGTTTGTGCGGATTTGGGGTTTAAGATCTGTGCATGTGCGGGGAATTTATTAGTAGGAGTTGGTCTGGGTTTTATTTGTCAGATTTACTGGAGAATTTGGCATTAGATTTTGATCTTGGGTGGGGGCGAGGGTCCTCAAATGTCTACACTGTTGTGGTGAAATGCTACTCCATTTTTACTAAAAATCATTTAGGATGCTGATTTTCTTAG
This sequence comes from Triticum urartu, assembly GCF_003073215.2. Classification (NCBI taxonomy): domain Eukaryota; kingdom Viridiplantae; phylum Streptophyta; class Magnoliopsida; order Poales; family Poaceae; genus Triticum; species Triticum urartu. The sequence continues at coordinate 3,534 of NW_024117493.1, read as the reverse complement.
TTGGTCTTGATTGCAGTTAAATGCCAAAAATCAGGACTCGGTATGGTGCCAAAATATGTTCATAATTTTGTGCGCTGGGCTGGTGGGATGCTATGTGAATCACTACATTCTTACTCCTTTGGTTCGCCGGGGGTTCGGATTGCATTGACCACATTCAGATTTTTCCTAGAGATTCAGGCTGGCAACCAAAGATGTCCAGCCTTGATGGCTTGTGATATATTATCATGTTTAGGATAGACGAAAATGAGATTGCAAAGGTACATTCTTTTCCTGCATAAACTAAATAGTGTTACAAATGGTGATAAACATGGGTAGTTTTCACTTCTTTATTACTGCTGAATCATGACATAAAATGCATGTTTCTTGTTGTATACCTTCAGTGTGAATTATTACGTGATGTACCTTGTCATTAACTTTCTTTATTTAGGACTAATTTTGTTTCATATTCATACTAAAACTTTTCTCAGGATACTAAAATTTACCCTTGCACTCAATTTTTCTAGAGCTAATAAAATATCTCGTTTTAGTGAAATTTGACTTTTACTAATTTTTTTGTCAAGATACTCAGTTTTCTTGTGTTAAAATGTATCTTCTTACTGAAATTTTATAGGAACGAAGAGCTCAAGATTTTGTTTTGTTCATGAAGATGCATAATCAAGAGGAACCACAAGGATTCCTAAGAACAGAGGTGCAGCAACATCACTTAACCTTTTCATGTTACTCTAGATGATTTATCATCCTTGCTTGCCCCTCCCGACAAGGATTCATATCAAGAGTTCAATACTTGTTGGGGGTTCCTCGCAATGCACGCACAGAGAGGCATAACTTCTTTGCTTCCCCCACCATCTCTGCAATAATATGGCGTGCATGTGCAAAAAGAAGGATCTGATGGTCTACTAAGGGCTTATAGGAATGAAGAGCGGCTTATCTTCTTTACGTGTTTATCTGGTAAATATTCATCTGTCAGGCAATACAAATCGTATGGTTACAAGTTCAACAACAACATGGGGAGCGCTGGCGTGGTAGTCCGGCGGTAGAGGGATGGCTGGGCAGCAGCCTACCGAGGAGTTGGAGGGAGGGCTTGATTGGACCACATCTGTCCACGAGGGCTCGTTGGTGGGCTAATCAAGAAGGGGGGAGGGGCTGGGTGTATCTGTGTTGCGCGGTTCCGGCTGGTGTGCTCCTCGGCGGCGTCCTGGACAGGTGGATGTGTGGGCGGCTGCGTGTGTGTGTGTGCTTCGGCGGTGCGTGGTGAGGTAGCGGGGTGGCCAGCGCGGTGCCCTGGTGAGCAGGTGGTTAGATCCGGACGGATTTGGCCATGGTGGCTCGACGTTGGACTTGCTGGTGCATGTATGGTTTATAATCTGTCCGGACGGAAGATTGTAGTTTGTGTATAGTTTATAATCTGAGGAAATGTTTGCCGTCTGTGTTAACCTTCAGTCTTGTACTGCTGAAGATTGTAGTTTGTGTTGTATCATATGTGGACATGTTCTTTACTTCAATCTAGACTTACGTGCCTTTGTGTTAAGTTGTCTTACATCTCAAGTTTTGTATTTTCATGTTTCATGAATTATGTGGGTATGTGGCAGCCCACATAATACCACATACAGTATGTGGACAGCCCACTTAATCCCACTTAAATAAGTGGACATATGTGGCAGGAAGTGGGCACCTGCAGGTTGTCCCACCTACAAGCTGAGTGGAAGAGAGTTCGTATTTGCCGTTGTATGATGAAAACTGGATGCCACCATGCTTAACGTGTATTTCTAAATAAAAAGAATAATTTGATCAATCTGTTCTTATTTCTATTATTCGGTGACAACTCATGGTTATTCAGATCGATTTTGCCCGTAGCAACACACGGGCCTGACGATGAAGAAACTTTAGCTAATTCTGATATCGAGATCCTGGAGAATCCATCTGACGTAGTCAAAGACAAACGTCCTGCCCCAATCACTATCATACCCACGGACCAACGTGAATTACTTGCCGGCCTCTGCAACTACATCATGTCTATCGATGATGACGGGTGTTTGGAGTAAGTATCATGTATCAATATTTAATGTGTGGATTTATAATATTTTTCTTCTTATCATCCAATTTATAGGAAGGTATGGGTCCGGAGCTCGACACCCGATCCAATGGGCTTAAGTCTTAAGAAACTTCAGTGCATACTTAACATGGAGCAGACCATGGACAATGACTGCTTCAACACATCCGTGCGTATGCTGGCATGTGACGGGGGAGTATTGTTCATAGACCCTCCCGTGCACTACATGGATCTACGATTTTGTGTAAATTATCTTAACTCTTCATTCTATGTGTCATTACTATCAACATGTTGAAACAATATTTCTTTTTTTACTTAGTCCATGATGCTAGAGTCAACACGAGGTCAGAAGTTTTGCGAGAAGGAAACTATCCAGAGGTTGGCAACATTATTTGATACCTGGCCTGAGATGGACAACGACATCTCATCGTGCAACAAGGTAAGTAAAGTATTTTGTCCATTGTTATCATGGTTTATTGTTGTTTCTAATACCTCCACTTGTAGATTTATCTTCCCTATGCATCCATCGGCCGATACATTTTGTACGTCATCGACAAAGAGGCACGTCGTCTATATATTATGGATCCTATTCAAACATCACAATCGTTAGAGGAGAAAAATTGAGGCATGCACTGAAATTAAAAAGTTTTGCAAGGGATTTCAAAGAAGCACTCGAAATAAAGCTGCCTGGTTGGAATTATGATCTATCTAAATGGCAACGTTTATTTCCGTCCGGCATTCCAACGAGAATAGATGGGTAATGAATTCATAACAAAAACAATTACTTTTGTTATTACTGAAAGATCGTGGATATCGCCTAGAGGGGGGGGGGTGAATAGGCGTTTTAAAATAATTACGATTTAGGCTTGAACAAATGCGGAATAAACCTAGCGGTTAATATGTCAAGCACAAAACCTAAAACAACTAGACTCACCTATGTGCACCAACAACTTATGCTAAGCAAGATAAGCAACTATATGATAGCAAGATATATGACAAGAAACAATATGGCTATCACAAAGTAAAGTGCGTGAGTAAAGGGGCTCGGGTAAGAGATAACCAAGGCACGCAGAGACGATGATGTATCCCGAAGTTCACACCCTTGCAGATGCTAATCTCCGTTTGGAGCGGTGTGGAGGCACAATGCTCCCCAAGAAGCCACTAGGGCCACCGTAATCTCCTCACGCCCTCGCACAATGCAAGAAGCCGTGATTCCACTAAGGGACCCTTGAGGGCGGTCACTGAACCCGTACAAATGGCAACCCTTAGGGGCAGTCACCAAACCCGTACACTTTGGCAACCCTTGGGGGCGGTCACCGGAACCCGTCAAATTGCTCGGGGCGATCTCCACAACCTACTTGGAGACCCCGACGCTTGCCCGGAGCTTTACACCACAATGATTGAGCTCCAAACAACACCAACCGTCTAGGGCGCCAAGGCACCCAAGAGGAACAAGCTCTAGGGTGCCCAAACACCCAAGAGTA
>NW_024117492.1:0-8128 GCF_003073215.2 Triticum urartu | reverse complement strand
GGGCCCCGGCGCCCCGCACGAGGGTGGTGCTCAGGCGGCTGCCGCCGGCGATTGCGCAGCAGGCCGTCGTGGACCAGGTTGACGCGCGCTTCGCTGGTCGGTATGACTGGGCCTGCTTCCGCCCCGGTAATGCCAGGTCAGCGTTTTCTCACCCTCGCTACCCGAGTCCCCTAGGCGTGCGTTGGCCTTCCTGCGAGGTTCGGTGCTCTTTAGGTCTGGATTGGGGTCGTGGCTGTTTAACCTAGGAATCATGTGCTAGGCGACTGGTAGTTTCCGTTTAGATTTCGTGTGCTGTTTAAGTGATTTAGTTTTTTATTGTTATCAGCATGCATGTTCCATCTGTGTAATTGATATGCTCAGCTTAAATAGAACTGTTGACACAATCTAGTGCATCATGTTATTCCTAGTTGTAGACTTGTAGTTGGCGTATCTTTGAGGTTCAGTGCTCTTTCTGGATTGGGGCCTTGTCCGTTTAATATAGGAATTATGCGACTAGCAGTTTCTGGTTTCCCCCCAATAGATTTAGTGTGCTTGTATAAGTGATGTAGTTTGTTTTGTTATTAGCAATCAGCAGGTTCATTTGCGTAATTGAGACGTTAAGCTTAAAATTGTTGCTACTATTTAGTGCAGCACATTATCCCTAGCTGTGGACTTCTAGTTTACAATGCGGTGCCACTTGCAGTTTCCAGTTCCTGCCATCTTACGTTCAACCAGAATGAACTGTTGGGTGTTAAATCGTAGTTATGATCTGTGCTTGTAATTTTGTTTTTGAGTACAAATTTGTCAATGATTGTACCTTAAGTATTAGTGAAGAATAGAGGTTGCCTTATTTGTTATGCAACTATCTATGCTTTCTACCCGTTAATTCCATTTCTTTAGTTTGTCGCTGGCCTCACTGGTTTTTTATGGCAACTAAAACTGTAAAATGTTCATTTTTTGCTTTCTCTTATTTTGGATACAAGAGCCAGAATTCACTTATAATGTGCTTGTTATGGAGCAATTTTCTTAAAAGAAACAGAAACACTTGAAGTCGAAACTACCTTGTAGCACTCAGCCTTTTTATTTACCAGTCCTGTGCTATGGTGATTTGCGTAGTAGTTTCTTCCTTAAATTTTGATGTCTTTGAATTGCTTTTACTCAAAGTATAAGGCTTCCTTATTGGAACCTAGCAGTGGGAAGTAAACAATAGTATATTTCTTGTTTCCCACCCTCTTTTGTCCAATTGGTTAACAAAATTTATCTATCCAGCCGATTTTACCTTAACTTGAAGAGCCCAGAAGTTGTCGATACAATAGCGACTTAATTGTTTGCTACCATATTTTTTTCCAGTTGGTTAACTGAATTTTTATTTCCAGCCAAAAGAATCATAGATATTCGCGTCTCTACCTTAACTTCAAGAGCCCAGAAGATGTTGTTGAGTTTGCTGAGTTCTTCAATGGGCATGTATTTGTGAATGAAAAGGGTAAGTCCTTCATTTCTTAACCAATATGCTCTTTTTGTTTCCTTTCTCATGTGCAATCAACTGTATGCGGAACTCATATTCAGATTACGTCCACTTATCGCTGTCCACGCTAGAGATATAAGTTCATTAGTGAGGCACCCTTTGCATTCTTCAGTTTCTACTATTTGTTGCATCAGTATAGCACTATACATGACGTGATTTTTTGCAATAGCCATATTATTTTCTACAAGATTTCAAATTGACATAAAATGTTAATGCTTAGCAGTCACATAGCCATTGAACGGAAGATGGATCATCTTAATTAGGGCTAGCTAGCAAATAAATACTGCCATATTTGTGTTCATCCTTCTTAGATGATCAACGCCTGAGGTTATCCAGAAAATTAAACTAGCCATCAGTTTCCTCTTTAATAGCCTGCCCAATAGTTTGGTCAGGTGTCAGGCATGGTGAATGAACACAATCACCACCTATGTTGTATTGTTGACATATGGGGTTATTTAATCAATATATCCTGTTAGGATGTAACTGTAATTGTTAGCTTGTTGTAATTTTTTAATCAATTTGTGAAGTTCTTTTTTTCCCTAAAACTCGAGTATATGTTTGGTTATGCATCTATGCATGTTTTAATTTGTATGTCATGCATGTTGTCCATGGTTCCCTGCCAGGTGCTCAATTTAAAGCTCTTGTGGAATATGCACCATCACAACAGGTTCCGAAGTCAAATATCAAGAAAGATGCTCGTCAAGGAACTATAACAAAAGGTCTTAAACAAGCATTTTTGCTGTCCAATATGTACCGTACTTCCATATTTCTTGTTTTTTCAGACTTAGTTATTTCTGTTGTCGAATATTCAGATCCAGAATACTTGGAGTTTCTTGAGCTTATATCAAAGCCTACTGAGCATTTGCCAAGTGCTGAAATTCAGCTTGAAAGGAAAGAAGCCGAAAGAGCAGGTAAAACATCTCGTAACCTTCTATTTGTAGTAAAGCATTATTGTCTAATTAATGTATCTATTCAAAGATGCTAAGCATCTTTACTTGGTTACTATTGCAGCTGCTGGAAAGGAGCCCCCTGTTGTGACACCTCTTATGGTTTATGTTCGTCAGCAAAGGGCGGCTAAGAGTATGGCTCAGGTATATTAGTTGAATTGATTATACTCTCAAGTTTTATTATCGTTTATCAACTGTCAGGTGTGTACTAACTAGCATTTCACACACTGCAGAGGTCTGTAAGTAGTAGACTAAGCAGAAAAGTTGCAGGCGTGGTAACTAGTAGTTCTAGTCCATCTAAAAGGTCTTCTGAAAGGCGCAGGGCCTCCACTTCAACGGTAATATGCTTGGTCGAGAATTGTCACATGAAACGGATCTTATCCTTCCATGTTTATGTTTTGAGTAGGCCTACTCATTAATTTTGTACTTGAAATAGTAACATGTAATGACAAGTCTGTTCCAAGCATGTATATGGTGACACGAACCTTTTTTATTGGCCATTTTTGGATTATAACATGTGGTAGCAGGTGGGGCTCAAATGCCAGCACATTACCGTGTCATGTTTTTACAGAAGTAGGTGTTGACTAGTGTACCTCTATGCCTAGAAAAGTACCCCTTCCGGTACTTTTTAGTCTGCATATAACTTTTGTCCGAAGTCAAAGTATCTCTACTTTGACCAAACTTATAGGAAAAAGTATCAACATTCACAATGCCAAATCAATATTGTTAGATTCGTTATGAAATGTAGTTTCATAGTATGTATATTTGGTATTGTAGATGTTGATATTTTTTAATATAAATTTGGTTAAACTTTGCAATGTTTGACTTGACACAAATCTAATACGCGGAGTAAAAAGGACCGGAGAGAGTAGGTATAGATTAGTTCTTTACTATATGTTCTCATTTTATATCCCTACAAAATATTCTCAGAGGTTCTGCTGTTCTATTTGTATTTTGATTTGAAATAGTGAAATAAGATGTTTCTTTTGTTTCCTTTTATGTTTGTATCATAAACTTATCATTATGGATCAGATGCTCTGTATATTTCCTATGTTTTTTTATGTTAGCATGTTAATCCTCATGATTACTGTCAGTCTGTTGTTTCCTCTATGCATGTTTTGCACCAGTATTTATGGATCATATGCTCATATATGTTTTATATATTCCAACCACTTCAGAATTGTTCTTTTTGGGTTATGGTTGTGGAGTTCTCATATTTTTTTTTGAACATATTTAAGTGTGTATTCAGTTGTATTTGGTTGAAGCACATAGACACTAGTAGTGCTCGGCGCTTCATATTGGTTATTTTGAGTGGTGGACTATTTATTTTGTGGTGTTCTGTAAAAAGTAGTATTACCTCTGTCCCAAAAGGCTTGTCTTAGATTTTTCTAGATACGGATGTATCGAACACTAAAACGTGTCTAGATAGATCCGTAACTAGACAAATCTAGGATACGTAATTCGGGATGGAGGGAGTACTTCTTTCCTTGAGGCTTTGACATGGTGTTCCATGTCTTTTCTCTCTGAGAATGATTACCTGTCAAAACTAAGTAAACAACAATTGGTACTTTCTGTTTATTATTCGCAATGAATTATGAACTGAAGTTACTAACATGCTGCTGTTCTGTGATATCCAGCAGTATGTTGTGCGAGACAATGCTAAGGAGAAGCCGACTTACATCTTAGCACCAAAGAGAGATGATCATACACACAGAGAGAAAATCATTGCTGGAACTTCAGGTGGTACTACATTGAAGAAATTGTTTATTGTTTTTAGCTTGTTATAACTATTGTCAATACTCAACAGTACTTTGGGTGTCATATATTATTACTAAGTGTGGTCTTTCTGATATGACCCTTGACTATGTGTTGTTGGAATGTTGTATCAACTAATAGACAGACTAGGGTCTTTGAGCCCCATTGTCAACTTGAGCTTAATCCGTTACATGGGAATGGGACATAATTCATGTTTGTAAGAACAAACTCATCGCTGAGTTGGTTTGCGAGTACTGTGTGGCACGGAATCTAGCTAATATTGGAACCTTTACTATTTTGACTTCAACGTGTTAGCTTGCTAGCTAATGTTTTCCTCAATGGCAAAAATAAGGCCTGCTTTGGTTTGTAGGAATTTTGTAGGAACTCTATAGGATAGGATTTGCGAAGGAAAAATTCCTTTGAAGCCCTTTGGTTTATAGGAATGGATTTCCTATTCCTATGTAGGATAGGAATCAATCCTTCACATTTTGAAGGAAAAAAAACATTAGCCTAGACTAAATGGAAAAATTCCTATCCTATGCACCAAATAACATCTCTTTCTCTATAGGAATTGAGATGCATGTCATCTCACTTCTGATGATTTTCCTATTCCTATAAAATTCCTATCCTATGAACCAAAGGAGGCCTAAGTTGGTTTGCGTGTACTGCGTGGCACGGAATCTAGCTAATATTGGAACCTTTACTATTTTGACTTCAATGTGTTAGCTTCCTAGCTAATGTTTTCTGCAATGGCAAAAATAAATGTGCTTTTGAAAAGCCAATCCGAAGCACCGTCAGTGCAAAGAAACATAGATTGTTTTCCTCACTTGTTTGGTTTAAAAACTGACATGTGGCAGTAGCCCAAGTGGATGTTTTCAATTCCGACACACAATCCATTCATGGGAACGATGCCGGTCCTCCTTGCATGATGTCATCCACTAACCACATTTACGTTATTTGTCGTATTTGAGAATTGTGTGTTGTTGTTTCATTTATTTATTTTTAATCATGGAGCTGTATTCCCTTTACAAGGGTAACTGTTGAATTATTGTTTTGTACCCCTTAATCTTTAGTTCTTTCTTTACCCTATGTGATCCACTTCTTTCCATCCTTATAGTGGATACAAATGCCTATTTCCTCTATGATGTTAATACTGTTGTTTTGTTTTGTCCCGTCTTGTAGATGCTACAAGCGGTGGGCCATCTGGATCTGCTCAGGTTATCGACGGTAAAAAGGACAAAATTGTCCTTCTGAAAGGAAGAGCGAGGGTTGATTCCAATGTAAGCAGACACATCCCCCGAGGTTTTTTATCATTTAATTGGTATGGACTGTCATATTATCTGCTTTGCCACAGATATCTGATAGCTCAACCCCGCAGCAGTCTCTGCCGCCTTCGAGAAATACACCCCCATCAACTTCTAGACAAGACCAGCGAAATGAGGCCAGTGGCAGAATTATCAAGACTATACTTTCAAACAAGGAAGGACGCCATGCAATAGCATCATCTCAACATGAGCAAGAAGGTCACATAATTAGTGCCGAGAAGGATAAGAGGCCACCACGGGCTCCGAACTCGCGTTCCACTGTAAAAGATCAGACTGTTGAAAATGCTGAGAAAAACCACTATGATGACAAGCATCTGCATGGTTCTGGACCCATTGGTGAGAAGATTGAAAGACATGCCAGAAATAGAGATAGGCCTGACCGAGGTGTTTGGGCCCCTCGTCGCTATGACAAGTCTGCATCAGGAGGCAGTACGCAAGCATCATCGTCTGAGTTCCCGCTAATGCAGTCGCACTCTATGGACAATTTCTCTCAGCAAGTAGATGGTACAAGTCATTTAACAACTTTTATTGTTAATTATTCCTGATGCTCTGAGTTATTACTGTATTAACATACTTGATGATGCAGGCCATGGAGAGAGAAAAATAGACACAAGGAGTCCTGGTGGCCGTGGTGGCCTTGTGGAGAATGGTTTGTTTTTTATCTGGCTATAATTATAGTTAGCGATTAGCAGACAAGCAATCCAAAGTTTTTTCTATATCAGTTTCTGTACTGTGGTTCATGGTGTAATATGTTATTCAGGAAACAGGCATGCCAACCGCCGTGGTCCGCCACGTGGGTCGAAGGAGATGGAAATCCCTCTTATTACATCTGATGGAAAGCCTTCAAAGAGGGGCCCTGCTAGCTATGTGGCTCATGAGGTGTGATTAGTTTATAATTTTTTACTTGCCTTGGCTGACTGCATGGGGGTGATTTTTGTTAGGCATTATTACTCTAAAAGTCTAATACCATAAATGATGTGTGCAGAGACAAGTATGGGTTCAAAAGTCAAGTTCAGGATCGTGAGTTTGTCCACCAATGGTACGCTATTTTACCATATTTTATTTATTTATTCAACCTGTTTTCAGACTCTTCCTCTATAATTAAATGCGCACACTGATCCTCATGTTTCCAGCACCATCTATTGGGCGTCTTTTGTCTTGTTTCCAGCCTTTTCTGATTCCTATCTGAAAAACACATCTAACAGAAAAAATGTCTCGGAAAATAATAGGAACTTGTCACCAAATAGGAAAATGTATTTTGTGCTGTCAGGTGCATGTGGTATTGGGAAGTGACAAACACTCTTTTGAAAGCAATGCAATTTTTGTATAGATGTGCATTATGCATTAGCAAACATTTTTGCAAAATTATGATGGTTTTAAGGAGGGACGAATATCTTAGCAACTATGCGCATACATTTTGTTATACGAAACAAATGGACATATTTTTGCACAAATATTGCTAGTATTTTTTTCTACCAGGAAGCACTCTTGCACGCACCTTCGCATTTGCCTATCAAATGTTTACTAATCTATCAACTTGTCATGCAGATACTTCCATCAAAACAGATGTTGCAAGCTGTGGAGAAGTCTCTGGATTTTGCGGCTCATTCTGAAGTTTGTGAATGAAATGACTGTTGGTGAGATGGTTCTATGAAGTGCAATCCTAGATTTGTCAACGAAAGTCTCAGCTATAGCTGAAAAGGCAGCTCTTTGATTTGATTCACAGAATCACAGCAATAGTGAAGTAACCTAACCCACCAGTAGGTAGCTCTCCATCACTTTGGGTGAGACTTGATTTTGGACCCAAGGGTGCTATATCTGGAGCGACGGATGGAAATTAGGCTGGCATCAATACCTCGAGACAGCGGTCGCATATTTCCAAGACCCCTGGAGGCTATACACAGTGATGGATGTACATATCTCTAGAGAAAGAAGAGGTCTGGCTCTGTTTGCTGTTTACAGGTTAGAGGTGCCATGTATCTACAAAGAGATAAGAGTTATGAGACTACCCAGTTTGCTAAATAAAGGCGAATTTTTAGTTAGTTGATTATGAGAACCCCTGTATCCCGGCGGCTGCAGTTGCAGTCAGTATGACCGAAGTTAATGTGGAGTGCAAAGTGACATAGCACTATCATGTTTTATGCTCCAGGGTGAATGGAATGTGAGGCTATTTTGGCTTGTTGATGTTGCTGGTGTGTGATCTTCTACTGCGTCTCACCATATATGTTTTGTGTGTCATGTTATCAATGATATGCCTAGTTATGGTGTACAACATCAAAGGTGGTTGCTGTTTTTTATATGGTATAAATGTTTGGGCGTGCTGCGCCGGCCGAACTTTCAGCCGGTTTGCACGCCACGCTAGCAAAACGCGCCCCTCCTCCTTTCAGCACGTGCATCCTTTCCCCTCCCTCCTCCCCGGGCAGTGACTGGGCCACCATGAGCTCATCCTTTCCCCTCCCTCCTCCCCGGGCAGCGACTAGGCCACCATGAGCCAGGCGCTCCCTCGCCGGCTGCCATGGCCAGATTCATCCCCTACTTATAGTCTTCACGTGGCCAGGCGCTCCTTCGTCCGGCCGGCCTGGCGCCCACCCCCCCCC
>NW_024117491.1:0-11312 GCF_003073215.2 Triticum urartu | reverse complement strand
GGCAAGGGCACCCCATAGACACACAAGTTGATCTTCGTGATCGTTCCTTAGCCGTGTGCGGTGCCCCCCTCTACCATATTCCACCTCGGTCATATTGTAGCGGTGCTTAGGCGAAGCCCTGCGACGGTTGAACATCAAGATCGTCACCACGCCGTCGTGCTGACGGAACTCCTCCCCGAAGCTTTGCTGGATCGGAGCCCGGGGTGCGTCATCGAGCTGAACATGTGCCAAGAACTCGGAGGTGCCAGAGTAACGGTGCTTGGGTCGGTTGGACCGGGAAGACGTACGACTACTTCCTCTATGTTGCGTCAACGCTTCCGCTTCGGTCTACGAGGGTACGTAGATAACACTCTCCCCTCTCGTTGCTATGCATCACCATGATCTTGCGTGTGCGTAGGAATTTTTTTGAAATTACTACGTTCCCCAACAGATGTATGTACGCACTAGCCAGTTTGTTGGCTTAAATTTTACTTCCTAAACAAATCTATTATATTGTGTCTTATTGGGTTTACAAACATGGTAATTATTAAGTTAAAGAAAGCAAATTCAACTAATATTATTGTACATCTCCACAATTGGAATGGTGAATCTGATGGTGACTTAACCTGACCTTAAATCTGACTATTTACTTGGTGGAATGATCTCAACATGAGTAAATAAACAGAATACTATTTATCACCATTCATTCTCATTGTTCTTGATGCTGAAAATTTTGCAGCGCATTGGAAAGCTGTTGTTGCAGAACAACCAGGCCCGTATGCTGCCTCTGCTATAGCACTTCGAGTTTTGTGATGTGTGTTTTGTCTCTGTCATTTGGCTTTCATTTGACACAAATTTTCTTTGCATTAATTTTAAGAAACCTCATGTTTCTTCTTGTTTTATAGTAGATGCAATGTTATTCTCATTTGTAGCACTATTAAGATTTCAGAATCTTAGACAACATGTAATTCATTTTTATCTTTGTTGCAATTCTCTTATTTCTACTATCTATTCATATCTACAAATATCTAATATTCTTGTAAATATGCTAAGTAAGATTGGGTGGCTAGCTACTTGGTGTTGCCTATCACAATTAGCCACGACATGATAATTGCCACAAGAGGGACGAGGACAAGAACATAAATAAGAGTCTTAATAGTTTATATGTTCTGTTGATGTAAAATGGATTGTACTGGTTCCTATCCTTGATGTGATATTTTTTCAATCTATGTCGCATTTCATAGAGGATTTTGGAGGAATAAACTGCTACGTTGTACATACATACAGTTGGCCGCATACTCAGTGAACTGTTAATGTTTGACACTTTGCAAATACTTCCTCTTGGGTCAAAGTTGGCATTAAAGATATATGTGATGCATTATGCTAAAAACGTACTGGGTGAAAATTAGGCCAAAATAAATGGGCTAGTGGGCTTGACCCAATTTATACTATACCTAAATCCATGACGATTTTTATGACGCAAAATAGTATCCACGTAGGCATCCATGTTGGTTAATCAAAAAACTTATGTGGAATCAATCCATGACAGGTTGTTCCGTCACAACGATTTGGGCCTAGGTGGGCTTGGGGCAGATCCATGACGGTCAAGAACCGTCAAGGAAGGTACGATGTCAAATTATGACGCGATATACATGAAGGACTTCATGTCCGTCATGTATGGGCACCCATGACAGCTTTTCACTTATCCGTGACGGATTAGATCCGTCATGTATTAACAGATTTCTTGTAGTGTTGAGAACAACAACTTGTGGTGGAAACATACTCGGCTTTGGAGGCGGAGACGGAAACACAATTTTGCTTCTTCGAGGGCTACCTTACTAATGAGCGTCCAATAAATTGACATGAATAGGAGGTTCACTTACAATCACTTTGTCTCTAACCCAATCCGCATTCGAATACCCAACAATATCAAACTTTACATCATTGGGGTACCAAAGCCCTAAACTTGAGGTGTGAACAAGGTATCTATGGATCCTCTTAACCGTCAAATAATGGTTCTCCAGGGGGTACCTTGATATCTTCCGCACATGCATACACTCAACATGAGACTAAGGCATAGCCTAGTGGTGGGGAGGGGTTGATGCCTTCCCACCCACCCAGGTTCAAGGCATGGTACTTGTAATTTGGGTTTGTTGCACCAATTATACTGTAGGAGGTTCCCTTACAGTCTTTCTATCAAAAAAACATGATATCTGACCTAGATGCACAAGGTAAAGCAAAGATCCAATGAGTGAGTGGCATACGTTGGGATCGACCGACTTACCATGGAGGTCTTGGTCAAGATGCCATGTAGTAGGCAAAGTGTCTTGCATGATTCGTCATTTGATATTTGAATTTCTTGAGAATGTCTTCAGTGTATTTGGGTTGAGAGAGAAAATCTCTTCATTAAATTGATTAATTTGGAAACCGGGGAAGAACTTCAACTCTCGCATAATTGACATCTCAAATTTCTTGGTCATACTCTTGGCGAAATCCTTGCACAAATTTATGTTAGGGGGACCAAATATAATGGCACCCACATATATTTGACATATGATAAAATTGCCCTTAAATGTCCTAATAAAAAGAGTGGCATCGATTTGCCCCATCACAAATCCTTTCTCGAGTAGAAACCCTTTAAGGTGATCATAACAAGCACATGGGGCTTGCTTGAGATAGTACAATGACTCATGGAGTCTATAAAAGTGGTCCTTATGGTGGGGATCAATGAAACTAGTGGTTTCCTCATTAATGAGACAAGTTTAAAATATTTATGAATTTAAATAATGCTCTAGAATTCCAAAAAATGTTCAATTTTTCAAAAATATTCTTGAATTTAAATTTAGAAGTTCTGAATTTAAAAACGAATTTTTAGATTTTTTTCATAAATCTAAAAATGTTCCCAAACTTAAAATAATGTTCACGATTAAAATTATATTAAAATTTCCAAATTAATGCGGAATATTTTTTCATTAGTTCAGAATGTATCATGGATTTTTAAAATGAGCATAAATTTTAAAAATATTTCAGAATTTAAAACATGTCAAAAAATAAAAATGTTGTCAGCTTTTAAAAGTTTCCACGAATTTAAACATGCTAAAAATTCAAAAATAGTAACGGATTGTAAAAAAATTCAACATTTTCAAAAATCTTCAGATGTTTGAAGAATGTTCGGGTATTAATTATTTTTATGAAAATTTTAAAATGTTCACATATTTGCATTAATTTTTAAAAAATTGGAGATTTTTAAAAAAGTTCATGATTTCGAAAATATTTCAGAATATAAAATATTCTTGTATTTTAAATAATGTTCTATTGAATTTAAAAAATTCCAGGTTTGTTTTCTTATTATTTTCATTTCTGTATTGGAGTTTTAGAGTTAATTTTTATATTTTGAATTAGTGAACATTCTTTAAATTCAAGAACATTTATTCTAATTTCATGGATTTTTTAAACCCTGACCATTTTTTAAAATTGACGAATATTTTCAAAATTCGCATTATTTTTTCAAAAATAATGGAAGTTTTAAATTCCTGAGACTTTTTTGAAAATTTGCTTCCATTTGAAAATTTCCTACTCATTTTTAAATTTCCAGATCATTTTTTTTATTTTTTAAACATTTTTATAATTCATGAACTATTTATGTTCTTGCATAATTTCTGAAAAAATGGTTTAATCATTAGAAATCGGAGTTGATTTTTCTGTTAGCCACCATCCGTTCATTTTTCTAGAGTGAGCGCCACTTAATGAAAAAACACAGCGTACAAGCGAGCAATTGGCCCGTCCCATAGCAGTCGCTGCTATAGCAAGCTGTACATTTTGTGACTCCATTGTACTAGCGAGCTACATGCCCCAAAGAACTGCAGACGCCACCGCCAGAGAAATTTTGGTCCCATCGCCTCGGGCTGCCATCTTGGCACTAAAAGAGGGGGGAGCATCAGATCTTCAAGAGTTCTGTATTCTTTGCCAACATCTAATGGTGATCGTAGTTTTGTCAAAATAAATTACACTCTTTTTTTTGGCGGTGTCATAAAGTTAGAGAGTTTTGTGCCTCATACAGCCAAAAAAATTTGGTGTGATTAGTTTATATTAGTGTGTTAAATTTTTTTGTTAGTTTGATTTGGAGGTGAAATCTTCATCGACACCATGGAGGGGATAATCCCCGGCCAAGTTTTTTTTTAGAACGAAGACGCACGATGCGTCCAACCTTAAATTAATAAAGCCCACCAACAAGCAGCATCCAACAAGTTCAACACAGAGACTACAACAGAAGGTAAGTGGCCGAAGCCAAAAGTACGAAACATGCAACCGGCCTCAGCCTGATAAAGAAAGACAGCAACACTAGCACACAAGCAGCCAGTCCAAAATAGCACCACGAGCAGCATCTTAGTGACGGACTTCAAACTGAATCGTGCGGATCCGCTCCATGGCCTCCATCATCCGATCTGCATCACGCCGTTTCCCCAACGGTGCCCATGTCTGGAGAAACAAGTGGCATTTGAAAATAATATCAGCAGGATGGTTAAGGAACTTGTGTTCGATAGTCATCTTATTACGGGTGGTCCATAATGACCAGCACAGCGCCCCTACGCATCGCCACAGCACGCGCCCGAAGCTACCCCGATGAGCGAGAAGGATCCCACGTAGGTCCGACGTCGTATGGGGATTCCAGTTCTGCGCAAACGCCTCACGGACGGCACTCCAAGCAAAACGAGCTAGGTGGCATTTGAAGATGTGGTTAGCATCTTCATGCGCTCCACATAACGCGCAAGGCCCAACCGAAGGGCCGTGCCTAATGGCAATGTTGTTAGAAGAGGGAAGGCGGTCACGGAATAATTGCCAGAGAAAAACTTTGATCTTCATAGGAATAGACGCTTTCCATAGCCCCCTAGCTATGTCAAGAGTCGGTCCCTCGGTCAGCTTATTGTAAAGCGACTGGACCGTGAACTTTCCGGAGCTCGAGAGGGACCACGAGACCGTGTCGGCCTCAGGGCAGAGAGATACACCCTGCAAGGCAGTTAGGAGCCCATCCCAACTTGCCCGTTCATGGGCGAGGAGTGGTCTTTTGAGAGAAATGGCTGGTGGGTTAGATCTGAGCGCGTCGGCCACCAAAATGTCGATGTTAGTGGCAAGTTGATAGATGACAAAGTGGCTACGCCAAAGAGGTTCTGACCCAAGCCAATGGTCGAGCCAGAACCTCGTGGAGTTCCCGTTCTTAACGCAGAACTTGGCCCCTAGCATGAAGGCAGGCTTAACAGCCTGAATCCCGTTCCAGAAAGGCGATCCCTTCGCCTTTGAGGTGAGGAAATTCTCATCGGGGAAATATTTGGCGCGAAGGATATCGGCCCAAAGCCCTTGTTCGTTCTGGGAAAGTTTTCAGATCCACTTGACAAGGAGCGCTACATTCATGAGTTTGGAGTTAAGGATCCCAAGGCCACCGAATTTCTTGGGGCGGCAGAGCGCCGCCCACTTGATCAGGTGGTATTTCTTTTTTGTCCCAGTTCCTTCCCAAAAAAACTTAGACCTAGGGGTGTCGAACTTGGCATGGACTCCATCAGCCAGCAGGAACATGCCCATAGTAAACAGGGGCAGGGAGGACAAGCTAGAGTTTGTCAGAATCAGCCTAGCCGCAGAAGATAAAAACCTGCCGCGCCAAGGACTAACCCGGTTCGCCACCTTACCGTATAAGGGTTCCCATTCGAGAATCGAGATGTGTTTGTCCGAGATGGGAAGGCCTAGGTGCTTAATTGGAAAACTCCCTAGTTTGCAGTTAAGAAGGTTGGCAATACGAGTGGCACGGGGATTGTCCATCCCAATGGCAATCACCTCACTCTTCAAAAAGTTTATCTTCAGGCCGGAGATGATCTCGAAAGCAAGGAGAATGAGCTTAATCGAGGCTATACTATGGTCATCGGGCTCGAAGAGAAGCAAAGTGTCGTCCGCATATTGTAAATGGGTGATCCCTCCGGGGGAGAGGTGAGGCACCACACCACGAATGTGGCCGGCGTTCTTGGCCTTGTTCACCATGGCCGAGAGGGCATCCGCAACAAAGTTGAAAATCAAAGGCGAGGAGGGGTCTCCTTGTCTGAGACCTCGTTTGTTGTGGAAGAAGTTCCCCACTTCTCCGTTAATCGACACCGCAGTCTGTCCCCCCGAGACAAGTTGCATGATGCGATGAATGAAACCCGACTCGAATCCCTTCCGAGTCAGCACCTCGCGAATGAACTCCCAGTTCATTCGATCGTAGGCTTTCTCGAAGTCAAGCTTAAAGAGCACGGCCGGCTGACGCGTGCGCTTAAACTCGTGAACGATCTCTTGCAATACTACCGGACCTTCTAGGATGTTACGGCCTTTGAGGAAACCCGACTGGCTACGGTCGATCACACGCTGTGCAACCGGGGCAAGTCTCGTAGTGTATGCCTTGGAGCATAGTTTGAAAGGCACGTTAATAAGGGTGATGGGGCGGTATTGCTTAATCGAGTCAGCCCCTTTAACTTTAGGGATGAGGCTGATGACGCCAAAGTTAAGGCGTGAGATGTCTACTGTGCCTAGCGCAAACCCGTTGATAATATCGTAGAAAATGTCCTTGAGCGCCGGCCAAAACCGCCGAAAGAAAGACATCGGCCAGCCATTCGGCCCTGGAGCGGTATCGATCTTCATCGAGCCAAGCGCATCGTCGATCTCCCCCGTGGAGAAGGACAAGGCCAGGCCATCATTTTCGACTTGCGACACCCGTGATTCTTCCCCCCAAAAGTCCTCACGGAGGCGTAAGGGCTTCTCTTCCGCTGTACCCAACAGGTTAAGGAAGAAATCGTAAATATGCTTCGAGATTTTGGCTTGGCTGACCAGTAACCCGTGGTCCGATTGCAATCTCAGAATCGAACATTTCCTTTTGCGGCCGTTGGCGAAGGCGTGGAAATAGCCCGTATTTGCGTCCCCCTTGGTAATCCACTTGACGCCGCCCCTACGGCACCAATATTCCTCCTCTTCCCTGAGGATGGCCAGCACTTGATTTTCAAGGGCATAACGGTTAGCCCACTCCGCTTCTGAAAAGGAACTAGAGTCAACTTGAACGTCAAGGACTTTAATTTCCTCGATAAGAGCTTCCCTAGCTCGTTTAGCTTCACTTCCGTGGTTTGCACCCCACCCTTGAAGGAAACCACGCAGGGCCCTGGCCGCCGAAACCCAAGTGTCAAGAGGACCCCTGAAGCGACCAGCCGCAGCCCTAGCTTGCTCCCAACGTGCGAGGAGCATGGGTATGAAACCCTCTACCTCGAACCACCCTGTTTCGAAGTAGAAACGTGGGCTACGCTTGATCCTATCCTCCCCAGAGGCCAGGATCAACGGAACATGGGCATGCACAACGTGTATCTTCACCACGGCGATCATCTCCTGATCCCTGATAAATATGTATTCTATCCTTGCACTGATCTGTTGGTGACTAGACTCTGAGTTATTGCTGCATTTTGTGAGCCATGTCAGGATTAATGAACTGTGTTGGTGACTAGACTCTGAAACACTGGAGACACGAACTGTGACATGGCAAAATTGTAGCTACCTTTTTCTTTATACTATAGTAGACTGCAGCTGTTTTTGAGCACTTAGAAGCATGCATATGTGCAGTCGATTGCAAAAGCCAAAGTAGGTATACACACATTCTCGCTCGACCAAATACTAGTACGGATGCAGGCAACTCTCAAGTTACGAGACACCATTTTCCACAAAACCGTATTTACTTTACGCCTAATGGTGACACTGCTGGTAGACGTCGCGAGAGAATTCACATGCTTAATTCCCCTCGGAGTTGCAACTACGGGCGGCTGGTGGTGCTGACGGGCACGTAGTGGTCTGCGCCAGCTTCTTGAGCTTGGCGATGATGGTGACCAGCTTGTTGTCGAGCCGGCTGACGATGCACCGGGGCAGCCACCCCGCCGCCGGGTCAAGCTGCACCACGTAGGTCACGATGCACGACTCGACGCCGTCGTCGTCAAGGAGCTTCTCGACGACCCACCCGGACTGCAGGAGCAGGCCCCGGCCGACAGAGCTCCGGCCCTTGGAGTCCCGCGGCAGAAGGCCCGCCGCGATCTCCTTGGGCAGCGACGCCACGGCCACCACCAGCGTGCCGTCGTCCATGGTCTGGCGCCGCTCGTACACGACGAGGTCTCGGCGGCGGAAGAGGCCGCCCGGCCGCTTGGAGGTGTCGCCGAACTTGAGGTGGATGATGCTCAGGTCGTCGCCCAGCTCCTTGATGTATGTCGCGTCGACCAGGTCAGACTCCCACTGCTGCACGTGATAACAGCAACAGCACATTGGATTGAGATAAACTTTTCACCGGAGGATAATGAAGGGTAAACACTTTTTTTTTTGAGAACATGAAGGGTAAACACATTGATCAGCTTAAATAGAGACGTTGATATTATTTTGTGTGTGTGTGTGTGTGTAGTGAACTACATTATTCCAGCTAAGCATAACTAGTTGTCAGGGTTATAATGCAGTGTTAGTGGACCAGCTTTTCTTGTGAGGAATATTAGCACAGTAGCTACATCCAAAACGGTAGAAGCTCAATCTACCAGATTAGGGAACAGGACCAATGGACCATCCGAACATGCATGGTGGGCACCTAGTGCCATGATCAGCGAGTGATGTACTTAAAGAGGTTAGGTATTGATCTTTCCCCCCAACTTAACTTAGTGTAATACGCATTTTTTTGTCGCATCAAATTCACGGTTTTATCACATGTCTTCCTTCTGGAATAAAAACTACTAGGTTACTTCAAAAGCATTCTATTGGAACTTTCAATATTTCATATGTATTCTGCTTAATCCCATTTTATTCATTCAGATTACTAACTGTAGTTGGAAGATGCATGTGGCTCCACATGCGCGTGGTCATATGGGGCGGCCATGTATGTCTGCATGCCGACTGCCACCGAGTAATCCCAATAGTTAATCACACATGCATGCATCTAGCTAATCATCCTCGTATGGCGTGCCCTCTGCTCGCTCTGGGATCTCGAGGTGCCAACTGCCAAATGATTTGGCTCGTACTTGTGGGCTCGCAAACTCACGCGTGCCCGCTTGCGGCTGCTCCATGTCAGATGAAAATAAGTGCAGTACTACCCACCCACAGAATCAATTACTGTCCCCCTTCACGGTTGGCCTGTGTGTGCAACGCTAGCTAGGCCGCGAATGGAATTCGGTCACGGGTGTATGCATGCCCCAGGCACGGTAGACACGCACATGTGTTGGGTTGGCAAATCACGCGACGCGTTACCGTCACCTCCGTGGCCAATTAAAGCGGTCATAACTTGTCCAGCTAGTCAAGCCAGCTGCTGCCAAAGTGTCAAGACTAACCCATCATTATTGGCAAAATCATACTCCAATAACTATACTTCTGGTTCGTGAGCCCAAATCACCCACCAGACACCTCTACAGCAAATTCTCTCAAAACAGTTATATTGTAGTACTCCTTCCGGCCCGAATTATTTGCCGCAGAAATGAATGTAGTACTATAGAAGAAGAAGAAAAGGAAATGAATATTTCACACGCGTTACCTTTGCGGCATCGACGGCGTTGGCGACGGCCATGAACTGCTCCGGCGAGACGGCGTAGAGCAGCCACCGGCTCCGGAACATCTGCCCTGTCCCCGACCGCCGCTTCGCTATCTCCACGCCGTTGCAGTACGCCAGCGTCTGCCACCCGTCATCCTCCTCGCCGCCTCCTCCACTTCCTTCCCCGCCCCGTCCAGCGCCACCGGAGTCCGACGCCGCGAGCAGCTCCTGGATGCAGCTCTCGCTAGCGTAGCTCACGTACCTCCTCAAAGAATCCTCACTTATGGACCTACAAACAAATTACAAACCCATGGCGCACATACACAAACACGATCAGGCTTGACCTTCATGTGAAGAATTGAAGATCACAATACAGGCTGACAAATTAAGAAGCAAAATGGGACATATGTCAACTGGTTAGCAATCACGCACCAAGACCTCGAGCAGACCGAAGGGGAGGAGGATGTGGGGGAGCTGCCATTGCTCATGCTTCTTCTTCTCACCAAGTTTGTGCTTGTGCCTAGGATGATGATGTTCTGAGATGAGGCAGAGAAATGGATGGATATCTATTGTTCGGCTTTCTGGTCGATGAAATGGCCGAGCTATGTAGCGAAGCTGTATTAGTAGCCTAGATGGAGCAGGTTTAGCTTTTATATATGGAGAGATTGGAGTTGGAGAGGCGAGGTTTTATGACGGAGAGGAGGAGTGAGTAGGAAACGGAGGTGGAGCCACATGCAGTGATCGTGGCACATGGAGATGTCAGTGACAGAGAGGGCGGTGGCCGGCCGGTGGCGTCTCTGCCCTCCGCCATACACCACAGGGTAAAATAAAGACAAAAGGGCACTAGGAAAATGCAAATATTTCTGTACTTTGCTCTCCAAATAATGGTATTTGTTCTGCTACCTAGGAACTTGGAACTTTACAGCATTTAACTTGATGAAGAGTTGTTGCATGTACATAACTAATTCGCCTAGTGCAATATATGGAGTACTCCTACATACAATGTCAAAAAGAAGACCTAATTTGCGCCAGAGTTGTTTGTAAGGCGATTTAGTGGTTGCATGCCGTGTATTTAACTAACCCTAGTGCAGTGCAAATGCCAGAGGTGGTAGCAGTAAGGATATATGCTTTTCCTTTGGAGATCACACAATAAAGAGATGAAGAAGCAAAGGTAGATGCCGGGGGAAGGTTTCTGCACATGGCATGTTGGCAGGACTGCTCTACAAAGGAAAGAATTGTGAGCTTTAAGAGACTGACTTAATTATGGTTAAGTGAGATTAAAGTCGTGAATAAGCGGAGAGGTTAGAGGATTGCTTTTGGGGCGCTTGTCCTTCTTTTCTGTGGGGTTTGGGGGCTATGATATGCTCTCATTGCCTATACATGTGCCAACCAAGCTCCATGGGAGGAAGTGAATATATGCCACGTCAGAACCAAGAGGACCGTCGTGACCCTTCTCTCAACTAGAATTGGTTGTCATATTAAAAGTACTTAGGAAGTATAGTAGGTGCCACATTTAGTAGCTCCCGACGTGGAAGAGGTGACGGGATATGCTTTGTACGCTGACAAGCCGTGGGACGCGTAAATTTACACACCTGCTCCCTCCTCGCCACACAAATCGACACCTAGCTCGACCGCCATGTGTGGATGCCACCTGGTTGTGGCTCCCGGACAGATCAGACGGCATCATCATTCTAGCTAGAGGCACGCATATGCATGTAGGCGAGGCCATTGGGGTACGCGATGATCATCACGGCATCGATGGCGCGTAGCCTTAATTAGCAGC
>NW_024117490.1:0-19289 GCF_003073215.2 Triticum urartu | reverse complement strand
CGGCCGCGTCGAGTGGTATGGGTGGTTGGGCCTGGGGTGGCCGGAGTCGTCGCCGGCATCGACCTTGGCGGCGGCCGGAGCTCAGAACCGAGGCTGCGGGGCACGGCGAGGCGTGTGGTAAGGTGCGTTAGACTCCTGGAAACGTGGTGAGGGTAGTGGACTAAGTGGCGTGGCCGTGGCATGGCCGGAGCCTCGTCGACGATGAGCTCCACGGCAGCGCGTTCGAGCGAACTCGAGGCGGCGCGTACGGTGCATGAGAGCTAGCACGGAGAGGGGGATAAGGTCAGTAGCTCACTGCGGTTGCAGGGGAGCGGGAGCGAACGACGAGCTCGGGGAAGAGCTGGAGCGAGCGGGGCGGCGTGGGGGATCTCCGGCGACCGAGGTTGAAGACGAGCTCGGTGCAGCGTCTCCAGGGCGAGCGAGCGCTCGGGGATGGGTCGAGGCGAAGCAGTGGACGACGGCGGAGCTTCTTGGCACGGGAAGGCAACGAGTGGACAGCGGTGGAGGCGCTGCGGGGGTGTCGGCGGAAGGAGGAGGTGGCCGGCCACGCGCTTCTCGTCCTCCTGGCGAGAGGAGGAGGACAACTGGCAGGAGCCAGTGGACTGGGCCGAGCTGGTGGGCTAGGTGGGCTGCGCCAGGTAAGTCTCTGTTCTCTCTCTCCTTTTCTGTTTTTTATTTATTCTATTATTTCTGTAACTTCAAGGCTTTATTAAAAATGCCAGGGCATTTCCATAAATCATAAAATTAATCATGGCTACTGCTTAGAATACATCCAACAGCAAACATTTTAGTTTATGATTATTTGAGCACTTAAAATATTTTAAAGCATTTAAATGCCCAAATGCAAATACTATAAGAATTAATCCAATGACCTTAAGATGTCCTAGAAAAATGTGCACCATTTTTGTCAAAGGTTTTAACCCAAAACAAAAAGGTTGGGCTTTTTAGAAGGGCATTTCAGGTTCATTGAAAAAGTTTTTAGTAAACCCTAGTTGTTCCAGGGGGGTGATGGGGGTTCTGTCATCCCCATTTCAAATTTAAGAGAAATTTAAGCATGATGCACACTCTAAAGCTTGAACTAGCTAGGGTGTGACACTGGGAAAGGACACCGCAAGATTGAAATCAAAGCTAAGCACTTCTCCCATTGCAAGATAGATCAATCTAGTAGGCCAAACCAAACTGATAATTCGAAAAGACTTGCAAAGATAACCAATCATACATAAAAGAATCCAGAAGATCCAAATATTGTTTATAGATGAACTTGATCATAAACCCACAATTCATCGGTCTCAACAAACACACCGCAAAAGAAGATTACATCGAATAGATCTCCACGAGAGAGGGGGAGAACATTGTATTGAGATCCAAAAAGAGAGAAGAAGCCATCTAGCTAATATCTATGGACCTGAAGGTCTGAGGTAAACTACTCACACATCATCGGAGAGGCTATGGTGTTGATGTAGAAGCCCTCCGTGATCGATGCCCCCTCCGGCAGAGCTCCAGAACAGGCCCCAAGATGGGATCTCGTGGATACAGAAAGTTACGGCGGTGGAATTAGAGTTTTGGCTCCGTTTCTGATCGTTTGGGTGTACGTTGGTATATATAGGAGGAAGGAGTACGTCGGTGGAGCAACAGAGGGCCCACGAGGATGGAGGGTGCGCCTAGGGGGGGTAGGTGCGCCCCCTACCTCGTGGCTTCCCTGTTGGTTGCTTGACATAGGGTCCAAGTCTCCAGGATCATGTTCGTTCCGAAAATCACGTTCCCGAAGGTTTCATTATGTTTGGACTCCGTTTGATATTCTTTTTCTGCGAAACTTTGAAATAGGCAAAAAAACAACAATTCTGGGTTGGGCCTCCGGTTAATAGGTTAGTCCCAAAAATAATATAAAAATGAATAATAAAGCCCAATAATGTCCAAAACAGAAGATAATATAGCATGGAGCTATCAAAAATTATAGATACGTTGGAGACATATCAACCGACGCGACTGAAGCCGACATGGACGACATCATCACGGCAGGCTCGGCCACCGCTGCCGCGTCCCCCGTGTTCACTGCGCGGGACGACACGGTAGACCTCAACGGCGACATGGACGGCGAGCTTGACTACGGCGAGGAGGAGCCTGATGAGCAGGAGGAGGAGGATGAGGATGAGAAGGAGGAGCCGGCGCCGGCGAGGAATTGGAAGAAGAAGAAGGGGCGGCCAGTACCGGTGAGCCACGCATCAAGTGGGCGTCCAACGAGCAAGGGTGCCTCGCTGAAGCATGGAAAGTTGTCTTCCTCGACGCGATCATCGGCATGAACCAGAGCATCGTGACGTATTGGGACCGCATTAAATCCGAGTTCGACGAGCGCAAGCTCGTCTACCACTTCAAAGGCGTCTACATGCAGCGCGGGTCGAAGGCGATGGCGAACCATTGGGGGTCATCCAGGCGGCATGCAAAAAATGGCATGGGATCGTCGAGGAGATCGTAGCTCACCCGGTGAGCGACGCCAGCATTGAGGATCAGGTATGGCACACCGGTTCCCCACTTCTTTTCGCCATGCACGCCGGCCAACTATTTATTCCTCGACGCAGCTGGTGCGGATGTCTGCCCTGTATCGCTAGGACAACAGCGGCCAAGACTTCAAGTACCTCCACATCTTCAAGCGGATCGAGAAGTGCGAGAAGTGTCTTGTTAACAGACGTGATATTATGTCACTCTGGGTCGGTGATATTATGTCATCAAGCACCGGCCTTAGCCAGCTCGAATAAATAGATGTATTATGCACTCTCATGATTACACTTGAGTGGTGTCTTTTTCAGGCTACCATTTTGATGTAGTTGCTATGTAGCAACCCTCTCTCTCTCCATGACTTCCCTACGAACTTATACTACCAAATAATATGTCTATTTGGAACTCCCAATTAGAGTAATTTCTCTCTAAATGATTCAGTAGATGACATCTCAATAGGTTTTGGATGGTCAAAACAAGCTCCTTGGAACCCTTTTTTCTAAACACAGGGTGAGCGAAGTAGTATTCATAATAAATAGGCTGGATCAGATGACTTCTCAACCGAGCCTAGCAAACCTTCTAGGAGGTTGGGAAGTTGTTTGAGGACCTCCATGTGGAGCATCCTAAACTTTTAAGACTATTTTTTGTGAAATTATTTTGATGCCCATGACTAAAGAGGCTAATCTATTTCCATTGTACATATTGACATGCCTTCTTAACATTAACTTCATATTTGTAAAGGTGGCGAATATGATTGACTCAATGGGGTTGTCGACCAAGTGGTTCAACCCACAAAAATGTCGTTAATGCATGATAGGATTATCATGGACAAGGTGGTGGTCTTCCATGAATTTGTTCATGAATTGTACCATGAAAATGGATGGCGTCATTTGAAAGTAGACTTCGATAAGGCATACAACTATGAAATTTGTCACCATTACACTAACTCAAATGATGCATGCTTCAAGCCAACAACTCAGAAAGTGATCAGTTTAAGACATATACCCATTGATTTGTTCAAATATGGCCAAAATCTGGTTGATAGGGAAAAATTCGGTCACGTGACTGACATACAACGTTCCTTTGACCACTCGTGAACTAACTATGTTTTACACAGATTTATCTGCAAATTAGTTGTTCTTTGTTACAAACCACGCTAACGATGTATGAATGTTTTCTTTGTAAAACTTTACATTCCCTAGGACTCAAAACCATATGCTTTAGGGTTATCGACTGTCTCTGTGGCCACAAGAACCTCAAACCAGTTTGTGATGTAAGATGCCACCAATTTATATATTTTAATGATACATTTGATATTAACCTTTGTAAGATTATGTGGAATATCCTCATTGTATAGATCGATTTTCTTAGGGAAATAAAGTCATGATGCATGTCAGGAATGGTGATGTGATCTCTGCTCAAGCTATCAAAGTCATGTCTTTAAGTTTACCTTCAAGATTTATCTTAGAACTTAATAATTGTTATTTTGTTTTGATTTCTGTAAGAACATTATCTCTGTATCATTTTTAATAAACTATGGTTATCATTATATGTCTCGGAAAAATGAGTGTTCAATTTATTATAAGGAGATGTTTTATGGCTTTGCACCTATTATCGGTCAATTTTTCATTTTGGATCCTGAATGTGAAAATGATGTCTATAACATAGAAGTTAAATGTCTTAAGAAGACTAATAATAATACTTACATGTGTCATTGCTGTCTTGGTCACATCGGAAAGAAATGTATGCAAAAGCTTCATAAATATGGAGTATTAACGCCTTTTGATTTTGAATCATTTGACACATGCCAGGCTTTCTTGATGGGTAAACTAACTGAGACCCCGTTCACGGGTCATCCTTAACGCGGGGGGGTGAATTATTGGAAATAATACATAGTGATATTGGTGGTCCGATGTTCACACCGGCACACGGTGGATGCTTATACTTTGTAACCTTCGCTGATGGTTTTAATAAATATGGTAATATTTACTTAATGAAACATAAGCCTGAGACCTTTGAAAAGTTCAAAGAATTCTAGAACGAAGTTGATAATCATCGTGGCATGAAGATAAAGTTTCTATGATCATAGTGCAGAGGCGAATATCAAAGTCACGAGTTTAACAAACATCTAAGTGATCATGGATTTGTTTTCGAATATACTCATCCTGAAACTCCACAAAGGAATGGAGTTTCTAAGAGGTGTAACCAAACCATGTTGACATGGTGAGGCCAATGATGTCTCTTACCGATTTGCCTTTATAATTTTGGGGATATGCTCTCGAAACAGCAATATACACACTAAACAGAGCACAGTTTAAGTCTGTTGAATCGACACCATATGAGTTATGGAATAGGAAGAGACCCAATCTGTCGCATCTCAAGATTTGGGGTTGTGAAACCTTATGTGAAGCATTTACAACCAAATAAACTCAATGCCAAATCAGACAAATGTTAATTTGTAAGTTATCCCAAACAAACTATTGGGTATTCCTTCTACCGCCCAACTGATGACAAATTGTTTCTTGTAAGGGCTGGACACTTTCTTGAGAAAGAGTTTCTACCTAAAGACGTCAGTGGGAGGATAGTACACCTTGATGAGATTGCTGAATCTCCGGTGGAAGTAAGCTGGACTAATGAACCGGAAATTGTTTTGGAAGTTGTCCACACAATTGAACCAGAATTTACTACACCAGTTGTACAAAATCTAGTTAAGCATGTAACTGAACCGCGTATGTTAGCAAGAGTAAGCGAACCTGCTGACTTGTTTCATAATGAAATATTCATCTTAAAAGAAGATGAGCCTACGCACTATAGAGAAGCGATGGAGGCACCCGGTTCGAAAGAATGGCTTAAAGCCATGAAAAACGAAATGGAGTCCATGTACGAGAATCAAATGTTTGGAACTTGGTAGATCCCCAAGAGTGTGTAAATCACATTCAATATAAATGGATCTTCAAATGAAAAACCAACACGGATGGTAATCCTACTTATCTATAAAACAAGACTAGTTGTGAAAGGATTTTTGCAAATCGAGTGAGTTGATTATGACGAGACTTTTTTGCTAGTATCCATGTTAAATTCTGCGGTTATGATGGCAATTGCTGCATATTTCGGTTACAAGATATGGCAAATAGACATCAAAACGACTTTTCTAAATGGAAATCTTAATGAGGATGTATACATGATGCAACCAGAAGGTTTTTTAGATCCTAAGGATGACGGTAAGGTGTGCAAGCTTCAAAGATCACTTTATGGTTTAAAGCAAGTATGGAGGAGTTGGAATCAACATTTTAATGAAGTGGTTAAAGAAATTGGCTTCATTAAGAACGATGAATAAGCTTGTGTATACAAGAAATTTAGTGGGAGCTCTATAGCATTTATAATCTTATATGTGGATGACATATTATTGTTGGAATGAAGTAAAGTTTCTTAGCACAACAAAACATTCATTGAAAAGTATGTTTTCGATGAGAGACTTAGGCAAAGCAACTTATATATTTGGCATTAAGATCAATTGAGATAGATCCAGACGTCTAATTGTGCTAAGCCAAAGCACGCACATGGACAAGGTTTTAAAGAGGCTTAAAATGGAGAACAGTAAGAAAGGTTTTATTCCAGCGTCACATGGCACAACACTTAGCAAGAATCATCTCCCAAGACTGTTGACGAGCGTGTGCAAATAAGTGGACTCCCATATGCCTCCGCAATTGGTTCTATTATGTATGCTATGATATGTACAAGACCAGATGTTTATTATGTGCTAAGTGTCAGTAGAAGGTTCCAAAGTGATCCGGGATTGGATCACTGGGCAGCTGTTAAAAATATTCTTAAGTACCTCAAAAGGATGAAGGACATTCTTCTTGTATATGGAGGAGATGAAGAGCTCGTTGTAAGTGGTTACACTGACAATAACTTCATCACTGATATAAATGACTATAAATCTCAACCGGGCTATGTTTTCACTCTTAATGGTGGTGCAGTGGTTTGGAAAAGTTTCCAGCAGAACATTGTTGCAGATTCTACGGCGGAGGTAGAATATATTGCGGCTTCAGAAGGTTTGAAGGAGGCGGTCTGGATAAAGAAGTTTCTTGAAGAGATTGGTGTGGTCCCAAGTGTGTTGAGTCCAATGGAGCTCTATTGTTATAATAGTGGCGATGTTACGCAAGAAAAGGAGCCAAGGTCCCACTTGAAGACTAGGAATGTCGAACGCAGGTACCAAATCATCTCACAGCATATAAAGTTTTTGTGAAAGTACTCAAGATTCACAATTTTTTGAATGTGTTAGACCTAATGACGAAGCCTCTATGATCACCAAAATATGAGTAACATCGAATAGCCATTGGTGTTAGAGAAGCTATGTAACTAGATTATTGGCTCTAGGGCAAGTCGGAGCTTGTTGGAATATGCCCTAGAGGCAATTATATTTGTATTATTTATTTCTATATTTCTAACTAAGATTTTATATTCTATGATAAACTTGCTTTGATTGCTGAATATGCGTTTTAGAGGAAACGCACATACACGTCTAGAATAATCAACAGTAAAATCTGATTCCTAGTTTTGCCCCTAGGACTAGCTCAAGTGTTGTGTGATAATCATGTTTTCCTGATCATATGTATTTAGTTAAGAGTAACGAGGATACCAAAACAACATTGATAGTATGATGTTACAAGAACGATCATATTGAATTGATCCAACTTGATTGTTATACTTTGACAGTAATCGTCACAAGTCTATTGATATAAAAGGAGAGGTAACGTGTACTTTAGTTCAACGTACCATGGTAGTATCATAGTCACTTCATACCAGACAATAAACTTTGGGCTTTCTCAAACGTCTTCTATAACACGATGATCATAATGAAAACTTTCAGGTTCATCGAAAAGTGTGACAAGGGGATAGATAGCTCAAGAGTGGGATTTGCTCCTCCGACGATGGAGGGATATTCTTAGGCTCGTTCTTCTGCTCGATGGATCATTTGTGAACGGTTCACAGGATTTCATCAATGATATACATCAACTCTTCTTATAGTGCAACTCTAAGTTGGTAACCATCCAATCTACACCTGCAATGCATCTTCATAGTGTTCCTGGATTGTGATCATACGGCGAATTTTTTAGTTTTCTACTATGTTTCCCAGCAGATAGTGCGGCGATGGTGTTCTCTCGGGGTTGGCGAGTGCGCGACTTTGCGAGCATGTCGGTGGAGACAGGTTGGCAACTGCATGCCTATGCGAACAAGTGGACATTCGATTCGATGGGGTGAACTTGTCTATTGTGCATGTCGTTCGAGGTCCCCACCGTGGTCTTCGATCCTATGCAAACATTTTGTTGTACCACAACTGTTTGGAGCAAAATTTTGGCATGCTCAAAATTCTCCTGGCCTGGATGATCGTCTAGGAGTTTGATGTCGTTCACTGCCCCATTGCAACCATAAGGTTTACTAGCACATATGCCCGTGCATTGCAACAGGAGAAGTAATTGACATGTCCATGCGACACAACAACATCTGAATGGTGCCACCTGACGTCAGCAGGGATACGCACGCTGAGGTTGAAATCCATTCCATCCTTTGTTGTGGTTATCTCATGAAAGTCTTGAAAATGATTATTAACGTAAGATTGGTAAACTCTGGAAGGATTAATTCATTAATTATAGGGTCTCCCCCTCATAGCAACAATCACAAAATCTGGCCTTTATTACAAATTCAATTAATGTATATTGACACAACCATCCATGCAAATGCAACAATTTTATTTATTTAATACAAGTCAACAATGCTAGCCCAAATCCATTTAATTCATTCACTCCCTCTGTTCCTTTTTCTTCAATTGGCTCCCCAATTTCTACACAATTTATAAATTCATATAAATTGATGTATTCTCGTGCAAAGAGTCGAGGTGGGACTTTTTAATTAAATAATGAACCTATTTTTAGCACAAGCATATGCTAGGTCAGCTGGTTGACGCCTTTGGAGACATGACTTGCAATCCTGCGAAGCACAAATATTTTTTGCTACTCCCTAGTCTGCAGGAAAAAGGGTGCAATGCAGGCCCTCCTGAAACTAATCATTTTCTGGTCAAATTACATATATAAATTATTTTAAAAAACCAATTCTCCTGGCCTAGATGATCGTCTATGAGTTTGATGTCGTTCACTGCCCCACTGGAACCATAAGGTTTATGGCGGGGTGTGAAACATTGCCGAATTGGCAGGTGCAACTCCATGTATTGCTGTATGCATTGCTCGGGCCCGGGCGACAAGTTTGGTCACATCTTTAGATAATACACTATGTTCTGCCCTATTCTGGACTAGCCTGATGGAGGCTACGGTTGGGCCTTCCTTTCTAAGAGGCGACTGCGCTTCTGTCGCTGGCGCAAGTGCAGGTGCTACATCTTCTTATGGCAGGCTTCTAGTTTTTTGGAGGTGTCGTTGGTATTCGGTACCGGTGGCATGCGTGTTGCGAGTGCGCGCTCGTCGAAAGCGTCATCTTCAGTGTTGGCTATGTTATCAACCATGTACATGGCAGTTGCCTCCCAAGGCTAGCAAGGTGTTGGTATCAATTCGGGGCAACTTCCATCGCTTTCCTCTTCCTCTGGCTCATGCTCCTTTAGGATGTCATGGAAAAAGTCGATGGTGGCAATGTAGTGGGAGGTTGGTGGACTGATGAAGATCGGCTCTGGCTCCTGCATTGTGCTAGGTTGCAGAGATCGAGCTCATCACGCCCATCGGCAATGTATCTAGATTCTCGAGGAAGAGAATCTGGACTACTGCGTAAGTGTCAATGGGATTAATCTGGCCACCGAGTTTGTGATTAAGTTCATCATAACGAAGGTGATGATCTGGCAAGGAACGAAGACACCACAATTGATGTTCGGATCCAATCTGCATGTCAGCTCTTAGTAGCACGATCCATGTCTGGTGCTATTGTCGATGTAAAATCCCATAGACCCATCGGTTGGGTGCCGTGACTAGCCAGAAAGCACAGAGGGGAAACATGATACATACCTAGGTTCAGACCTCTCTTTGGAGGAAAAGCACTACTCTTACTTGTGTTGTACTGGATTGAAGGATTGTACAAAGTATAATGATGATCTCTAGAATCTTAGGGTTTTTTAAGGGCTCTAGAATCTTAGGTGTATCAAAGGATTGATTGTAAGGTCCCCTAGCTGCTAGCTTGACCTTGACTTATTAAGGATAATAAGGCCTATGGTTACAATAATCCTAGTCAGCTAAGGTGGCTAGAGAGTCCTCCTGGATATCTGTCCTTCTTCCCTTGATCGTCAAGATGCTGGTTCCTTCCTTCTGGATGGCCCACATGCCCGATTGATGGACATGGTCATGCAATAGGCTAAAGGGGCCTTGGGCTAGCCTGATGGGCCGTTACACCATTAACATATAATCTCGAGAATTTTCTAGGGCTACCACGCTTCGGTGGCTCTACTAAGAACGAAATCAACTTGTGATGGATCAGACTCACCACCCATTTCAACGAGAATTATCACTACTGCAGTAATGCCTAGCAGTCGCATGTGGGAAAAGCCCAGGAGTGGCGGGCAAGGCTCTCAAGGGCACGCGCCACTGACCTTCCACCACTGCTAGGAGCATCTCCAACAGTCGCGCCAAAAGACGCGCGCGCGGTAAATTGGCTATATAGTGCGCGCGGGACGTTTTCGCGCGCTCCAGCGGTGGCGCGAAACTAGCGCGTGGGGGAAACGATTGCACGCGCGTGGGAAAAGGCGGCCGCTCGCGTGCTGCATTTGGCGCGCCGCGTTCGGCGCGCCTATAAATTGTAGCGCCTCCGCCACTCTCTCCATCATCATTTGCCGCTCTCTCCGTCTCTCCATCGCCCCCTACCACGCTCTGCCGCTGACACGCCACCACCGCGCCACGATGCCGCCTCGCCGTCGGGGAGGTACAGGCTACCGCGGCATCCGCGTGCGTCCGTCCGACACCTACTCTGCCGAGATTGGTCGGGCGGCGACTTGCGGCTCCGTTTCGGAATTTTCGACACCGCCTAAGAGGGCGCCCGCGCGTACGACGCTGCGGCGTGGCGCCTCCTGCGGTCCCGTCAGGACATCAACTTCGCCGACTTGGCGACGCGAGAGCGCGCTCATGAGTTGGTGCCTTTCCCGCGGCTTCTTACTGACGAGGATCATCGCAGTCACCGGAGGCGGGAGCATCGTCTCAGGCTAGCCGAGATGGACGAGCAAGCCATGGCGCTGTGGAGTCATCGCTTCCCAGAAGACACCAATGAGGAACAGTTCTTCGCCTAGAGGAGGGCGAGGAGGGAGGAGTGAGCCGACTATCGCGAGGACAAGCGAATGTGGAAGGCGGTTGCTAAATACAACCAAGCGCTAGGAGATGCGTCCTCCTGGAACTCCGGTGACGAGCGGTTCCTTGACGCCTACACTCCGATGTCGGAGGAGGACATCACTGAGATAGAGTCCAAGTCGGACGAGTAGTAGTAGGGGAACTATCTACGAAACCAAATATGTAGTAGGAGAACTATCTACGAAACCAAATATGTAGTACAAAAAACTGAAATATAGCGCGCCTGCTGGAGCGGCGTGGGCGCGCTTTAATTTGCGGCGGCCATTGGAGCCAGCGCACCGCTGCGCGCAAAAGCTGGCTAACCCGGCACTGTACCGCGACTTTTAGCGCGCGGCGCGTTGCGCAGCTGTTGGAGATGCTCTAAAGAAAATATGTATTGGGAGATCTTCTAATCCCCCATCGGGCGCGCCCCCCCGCCCGCCAGTGGTAGCCCAAGAGCAGTGGCTCGCGATTGTCCGGGCTCGCCATAGTTTTCCGCGTTGCCCACCATATGAATTTCGCGCATCAGTGGCAGTCCTTTTGTACCGCCCACCACAGTGTGTTTTGCTCGCCACTGCTATCGTCGCATGCCGAATTGATTGAACTGCAGCATATTGCACCTCAATCATATCACCATATTGCATTTGATACATAAATGTGGGTTTGAACCATGATCCACATACACGCATCACATTACAATGATGTCAGATTAATGAAAAGTAGTAGTTATAAGGAAAATATAACAAGTGCGTTACAATCATTAATAAGCATATATATGTCATCGCTCATCACATAATTAATGATTTGACAAGTTGTTTTGGAGTGCAATGAGTGTCAGGTGATATTTAATGCGTAGACTGTTAGTAGAAGCCGCACATACTACATGAATTAGTACTTGATGGAACGAATGGGGACCAACGGGCCGCTTGCTCTGGAATTGGAGATTTGGCCTCTCGGAGAGCCCACAACAACCTCAGCGGTTATGGGTATGGTGGTTGGACTCATACCGGCCAGATCCTCAGCCTCTCATCCAGGGTTGCCTCCGTAAGGATGGACGCCGCAAGGTCACTAAACCGCTTCTCTGCAATCTTCTCAATCGCTGGGAGAGAACACTGGGCCATTGGAATACTTCTAACCCAAGCTAACATCGCCTCCCTGAGGTGCTCTGCCCGATACTTCTCCCACGTCCATAGATAGAGCTTCTCCATGTCCGCCGCAGAGATCCCGTCCCACAAATCTTCTGGTGGTCCCATCTGTTATTTTTAGCAGACAATAAAATTCAAAAAATATATATATATGGAAAAGATAACAAGGTTAAGATATAAACATATGACATGCGTACATATAAACTAGAGATCACAAGGTAACAAGCAGTGTGTCATGACATAGTTTAATGGTTTTTGACGGTTTGCTGGACTAGAAAGGAGCATGTATATCGCCATGTCAATGTTTCATTCTCATCTCTCGTTCT
This sequence comes from Triticum urartu, assembly GCF_003073215.2. Lineage (NCBI taxonomy): Eukaryota > Viridiplantae > Streptophyta > Magnoliopsida > Poales > Poaceae > Triticum > Triticum urartu. The sequence continues at coordinate 7,013 of NW_024117490.1, read as the reverse complement.
TCTTGGCTCTCTGCCCTGCAGTAGAACATCTCCTCATCTCCTACTACATGGCGATTGATGATATTCATGAGCACCCTTTGAAAGCGCTCATGCTCTGTCCAAAAGTGAGCTCGCTTAAATTCCTTCTCATTCTCTTCGGACCATTTCTACAACATTGAATCACTCCTCAACAGTGGTCCTGCGCGCACATTGTCATCCATCAAGACCATGGCATAGTAGCCAGCCATGTGCATGGTTTTTCCTTTCGGTTGTTGCCGGCAATAGAAGCTAGTGTTAAATTTGTACTGCGAATGTGGCATGTTCTTACGGTCGGACTTACACTAGTAGATAAAGGGGCTTTAGTCCCAGGGGGAAGGTATTAGTACCGACACTTTAGTCCCGGTTCCGGAACCGGGACTAAAGGCCCTTACGAACCGGGACTATAGGCCCTTTTTCTACCAGTGATTAGAAATATGAGAATGCTTCAATCTTCAAGGATTTATTGATCGCACCAATAAAATACAAAAAATATTAATGGACCATGAGTCGATTAAGAATCCCATCTGGAGGGACTATATCCTTTGCAGTTGTTCAACAGTGACTCAATGTTTGATGCTGCTTCGCTAGGAATCTAACCCGCGCTACTACTAACCCGCGGAATTTTTTTTCCGAATTTTTTGCCCGAATTTTCAAATTTCTGAATTATTTTAACCTCTAATCTCTAATCACCCCTCATCACTGCTCAATTTAACCTCTAATCTCTAATCATCCCTCATCATTCCGAATCATCTAACTTCCCGGACGGTCACCCATCCTGTCACTACTCCAGCCTGAGCATGCTTAACTTCCAGGTTCTATTCTCCCTCGTTTCCAAGTCTGCACTTGTTCTTTTCCTGACAATAGTAAGATGTCAATACGGTCACCCATCCTCTTACTACTCCAGCCTGAGCACGCTTAACTTCCGGGTTCTATTCTCCCTCGATTCCAAGTCTGCACTTGTTGTTTTCCTGACAATAATAAGATGCCAATCCTATTAACCCTCGGGAGTTTAGCTTGAGCATGAAGTCAGGCATTTCGCTGTTTGAGTTTAAAACTATTGTTCTAAACCACAATAATTATTTAGTAACACTAATATTTCTTGAATAAGTAGTTTGACCATAGTTTGACCACAGTTTGACCATAGATTGACCAATGTTTGACCAGATTTGACCAAAATTCAAAAAACTAAAATAATTATTTAGTAACACTAATATTTCTTGAATAAGTAGTTTGACCATTGTTTGAACACAGTTTGACCAGATTGGACCAAAATTCAAAAAAACTGAAATAATTATTTAGTAACACTAATATTCTTGAATAATTATTTAGTAACACTAATACGTCTTGAATAAGTAGTTTGACCATAGTTTGACCAGATTTGACCAAAATTAGAAAAACTGAAATTTGAGCATAACTTTTTTCCTTTTAGAATCTGAGGATTCTAAAAATTTGCAAACAGGCCGTAGGCTGTCTCCATCGTTTGCAGATTTTCGTGCCGAACATTTTGATATATTATACGTTTTTTCTGACATCGTATGCAAAAGTTATAGCCGTTTTACATTTTCCTTACACTTTTTGCAAAACATGTCTAAATTTAAGTTTTAAAATTTTCCTAACTAGTAGATGTAGTAACATAACTACATCTCGAAGGATTTTAATTTTTGAAGTTTTTATCATTTTCTTTTGCTTTTTACAAAACCGAAAAGGCAATCCAGGGGGGGTTAGAGTTTCAAAATGGGACCTTTAGTAGTAGCGAGGGATTTTACCCCTCGCTACTACTATGGCATGTCCCGGAGGGGCATGGTTGAGACCTTTTAGTAGTAGCGAGGGGTAAAAACTTAGTAGTAGCGCGGGTTTATAACCCTCGCTACTACTATGGCATGGCCCAGGGGCACGGAAGAGACCGCTTAGGAGTAGCGAGGGGTAAAACCCAGCGCTACTACTATCACCTTAGTAGTAGCGAGGTTTAAAACCCCGCGCTACTACTATGGCATGGCCCAGGGGCACGGAAGAGACCGCTTAGGAGTAGCGAGGGGTAAAACCCAGCGCTACTACTATCACCTTAGTAGTAGCGAGGTTTAAAACCCCGCGCTACTGCTACTTAGCAGCAGCGCCTGATTTTAAAGCGCGTTGCTGGTAAGATTCTGTGTATAGGCTTTTCCCTAGTAGTGAATGAGCAGGCTCACATGATTATCTATTAATTTCATTGCAAAATAATAATGATGATGATGATGATGATGATCCTCACAACAACAAAAAAAACAACAACAATAATAATCCTCACAATAATAGAAATAACAACAAGAAGTTAATGCACATAAAAGTTAATAATCCTCAAATTATTTATATGCTGGATCATTATATACCCTGATTGTGTGGTTATGATTGAATCTTCAATAATCCAGCCTAAATGATTTTTGTTAGCCACACATAAAAGTCTTGTATCAGTTATACACCAGAGCAATTGCTTTATTCTACAAAGAACTGTTGCTGATAACTATTCTATGAAATTAATAATAGTAGCTATGATGGCCTATGTTAAGAAAAGAATAATGTTATTGTGATTAATTGCCACATGTGATGTCATCATATTGACTGTTGCTTAGTGCTTTTTTCAATACCTTCTTAAGGCAAACATTTTACTAGGATAACTATATTTTTCATTTTACTCGTTTGAAAAGCCACATTATTTCAAACCGACAAGTTTTTGACTAATTAACTAGAGGTATTTTTTTACTATATATACCGTAAGGGAAAAGCCCCATACACCTTCTCCCTTTATTAAGAAAAATATATTACAAGATTACAAACGAAAGGCTATACGCAAATAAAGATGATCCAACTAAGGAGGAAGAAAAGAAATCCACCTCAGAGCTCTATCCTTATGACTAGGCTTAATCCAATACCAAAGCAGGTACATATCTGTTAGTGAAACAATTATAGGCCTAGGCATGATTTTTTAATTTACAGTAGTGTAGCATGTATCCCTATGAAAATATGTAAAATCATCTATGATAAACACATCACCACCCGCGGGTGGCTTATATATGTAGAACATCCTTTGATGGGCCTCTTCGGTGATCTTCCTGTGATGGTCCTCTTCACTGATGGTTTTTCTATCGTCTTGTGCTGACTTGAGCTAACTGACCAATATGCACAAGCAGTTAGGAAAACTGTGGGGAACTAGGTTTTTGACTCGTATGTTAGTTATGCCATGACTGTACTAGTGATATAGAATGTAACGTGTCTTCTATATTTCATCTCCTTCCAGGTACATATGGTTCTGGTCCTGAAGCAAATTTGAGCTTCTTCCTTCAAGAAATAAAAGAATCCTACCAATTACATCTCCGTTGAAGTTTAGCGCAAATTGACTACCTATCAGATGTACAAAAGGGTTTCTACGTCGCTAATTTGGTCAAAATCCTTGTTACACTATTGCTGCTCAGGAAGTGTCCTAAATCTTCTCCAGGGCTTGGATAATGTCATCCCTAAGATCCTCAAACTTCTCAATCCCGAAGCTGTGAACCGCACCAAGTTGTCCTTGATCCCATTATTGGCCTTTTCGTCATCACTCTGACCCCTGATGAAAACAAAAATTCATGCAATATAAGTCAAAAAAAATTCCACCATACATGTTGCATGCATCTTCTTGTAAGTTTGTATTAAGTTGCAAATGTAAATTGATCCAAAAAAGTGACGTACCAGAAGGACATGACTGCCGGCTGCTGCACGAGGCTCTCGCACCCGCCGAGGGACGTCGCGATGAAGGGTATCTCCAGGGCATCGACAAACCTCATGACGCCATGCAGGTCCGAGGCTACCTCGAAGCTGATGACTCCACCGAAACCAGTCATCTGGCTATTGGCAATGTCGTGCCACGGGCTGCTTAGGAGCCCAGGGTAGTACACTCGCTCGATCTTGGGATGGTTCTCGAGCAGGCGCGCCATGCGCAATGAAGTTTGGTTTTGTGTCTCCACGCGTAGTGCCATTGTCTTGAGGCCACGTATGATCATGTAGGCTGCGTCCTGTAGTAATTAGGTTGCAGTGTAAGTGGTTAGTTTCAATTAACTCAAATGTTAACATCTAGTTTTCCTTGAATAATAATGAGTGTTAATTAACATGTAGTACTACATGATAGATACTACATACCGGACTAATGGCGCCACCAAGGTCGTGATGCCACGCGCGTATTCTGGAGATGAGCGCCTCAGAGCCACTGATGCATCCTGCGATGACCTGAAATGAAATGGCACGATGAGATCTTGGAAATAAAGTAGCAAAATGGTGGTGCAATTATCTGAGAGCAAAGATGTTTACTCACGTCATGATGTCCTGCGATGTACTTTGTGGCGGAGTGCACGACGATGTCAGCCCCGAGGGTGAGTGGCTTCTGGTTGATGGGCGAGGCGAGTGTGCTGTCAATGCACACCAGAGCCCCTCTCCGGTGGCACAGATCGGCGACGAGCTTAATGTCGATGCACTTGAGATGGGGGTTCGTCGGACAGTCGGTATAGAAGAGTGTCACCTGCATCAAAGCCAATCATCTCGATCAGAAACAGCCGACATAACTTGTTGATAAATTGAGCAAATTACAAGTTGCTAAATTAACGTACGTCGCTCTGGTCAAGAACGGCCTTGAGTGTCTCCATGTCGTTCAGCTCGACGAATGTCACCTTGATGCCCATCTTGGAGAGCTTGTCGCGGATGAAGGTGCGTGCCTCGCTGTAGCACTCGGTCGTGGTCACCACGTGGCCGGCGCCGGGCGGTACGAGGGCGAGCAGTGTGGCGACGATGGCGTTCATGCCTGAGGACGTGACAAGCGTCGACTCGGCCCTCTCCAGCGCGCTGATCTTGTCCTCCAGGACCTTCACAGTGGGGTTGCCATAGCGGCCGTACTCGAAGCTGTGGCGCCGGCCTTCCCTGAACGCGATGAGGTCGTCCGAGCTCTTGAACCAGTGTGTCGTGCCGCTCACGATAGGTGTCGCGATCGAGTCTGTGTCCATGGCGCCGTTCTTCCCCATCTTCTCCCCGGCGTGAACCGCCAGCGTCTCGTCTGAGACAGTAGCATCTCGCTTCGGAGCCGTGGCGGCAGCGACGACACCGGCGTCATCCTGCTGCAACACTGGGAGGGTGGCATCAAGGAGCGCTTCCGGGCTCAAAGCGGTGACGCGCTTTGAAGAACGACGAGCACGGAGCAGGCGGCGCTGCTCGGTGGGCGAAGCCTTGTTGACGAGAGGAGAAGACGACCGCGCCATTAGTAATTTGTGGGGTCGAGGGAGAGGAGTGAAAACAGGTGGAATCGAAGAGATTAGCCAGAGCTAGCAGCTGCTCGTTTGTGTTCTTGCTATCTGTGTATACGATGGTGGTAATTTATACTGCCGATCGATCAGTCTGGCTCTGTGCGCGTCCATCCATATCTACGTGTCTGCCAACATATAATATCGTCCCACTAGCACATGCCACATGTGGCATCCATGCCCACTCTCGCAAGCGTGTAATTAAGCCGCGTGGTAATTAAGCTGTACCAGTGGATGCATGATTAATCTACTAAATAAGGCATGCGATTACTTAACTGCAGCGTGCCAGTGGGATTAAGAAATACTGACCTGGGCCACGACGAATCTAAGCGAAGTCATACGTCAAACCTGCGTGTTTACATCGACAAAGCCGTGCTGTGATCGATGCTACGCGCTGGAGAAGACCTCATTAAACAAATTTGGGTTTGGCGGATACCTCGCTAGATTTGAGGGAACAAACAAAACCAGTCTGGTAGCATCAAACGGAAACCTAGGCATGCAACCACTGGTGTTGAAACGGTTTTGAAGGCGGTTCAATATCTGTCCGTGTTTTGCCATAGAATGGGTCGGATGAAATGAAAAACTAGGCATTCAGACTCAACTGGTATTCGTGCAAGGTAACCGTGCACACAATATTATTTTCTTGTAGAGCAAATTAAAAGGCGCTCCTGTCGATTTCCACGAGAGAAACCACGAACAGTTTTGACAAAGTCTTATAAGAAAAGAATGAAAAATCAACAGGAAATAATGGATCTTTCCTATGTCCATTAATGACCTTGGAACTCTACACAATTTCTCGAAAAGCAAGCCAGAAGTTTGAGCTATCATTGCTCGTTCCAAAAAACTTTGACGACTGTGCCCAGCCATGGCTCTTCACGAACGGGTAAGTAACCACTATCTCGATTAGCTTCACTTCTTCAAGGCTTGTTCGACCTTGGATATTATTCAACAACACCCATGAATCAATCAATATGATCGCCATCTTTGGCCTCTCACCCCCACCCCCCTCCCACAAGCTCAATCGGCACTGTGTCGTCACCCACCTCCACCGTGTTGTAGCATCACATTGGTACTTATCATGGCCTAAAGCAATATACCATGAGATATTTATGTAAGTTTACCTTTACTAGCAAAAGAGCCCGTGCGTTGCAATGGGAGAGAAAACATAACACATGCTCTTAACTCAACAACCATCACTCAAGACCACAATAGGTCCATCTCCTTTATTTTTGCGAGGCATCATATTTGTGTTGCCGCTTATCCTTCTTCTCACCCTCGCCGGCGATGGCCTCGGTGTTCACACAAAACAACAAAAAACGTGTGTTCAATATGGTTAATCCTAAGACGTCTCTCTCTCCTCTCTCTCTCTCACTCTCGTGATGAGAAATTTGTTGTTTTTCTCTGCGACATTTTTCAGAGGTATGCATGTGTAGTTATCGATGTTTTCCTTTCCCTATATGCTTATAGTGGGGTGTTTATTTGCAATCTGGATCACCGCCGGTATGAAAAAAACGGATCTTGCACTATAAATTATAAGTTTGCTTCCATAACAATATTTTAAAAATATTTAACAGGTAAAATTAACATCATATTTAGATTCCACACATTTTTCTAATAAAATTTCATATATATAATATGTTAAAATCAAAGTTACGGTTTAAAAGATACAAATAATTTAGAAAATCATTTGGTTTGACT